>NC_051185.1:64761532-64803441 GCF_013339695.2 Rhipicephalus sanguineus | reverse complement strand
ACGTGTGAAGAGCGTACGTTCCAGCAAGAGACTATGTGGCGAAAAAATTTTGTTGTACATTTTTGTTTGTGAAAGTGGCGCTTGGTCCTGTGTTCTTCGTCCGTGTTACGCGTCTTTCGCGCTTACAGAAGCTATGGATCAGTACCAACTAGCCCGACCTCAGTGCTTGCTAAGAAAATCCGTCCACCTAATTTCACCGGCGAAACCGAAGCTCCAATGAGCAAGGCATCACAGAACAGCAATCTGGAATCCGCTCACGATTAAGCTGGGCGCTCTTTAAACGACCACTAATCAGACCGATGAACCACTACATCCACTAAACGAACAGATGCACACTGTCAGAAGCGCACAGTCTAACAAGGCTATAAAAGGCAGTCGAGATAAGGCAGAGCGAGATTTGAATCCGAAAATTTGCGTAAGCGTAATGAATTCCCACACGCTGACTGACATTAAAGGAAACAAGGCTTCAAAGTCAACGCTAATACCGCCTCTGCAGTCAGATGGCTGTATCTGTCAACAGAGCACAGGGGTCAACACACTTGTGTAGAACACTGGAACGGGCGCGCTCCGGACTGCAGTGACGACGTTTGACGATTACACCTGATTTGAAAGAGCTCAAAATATAGCATGCATGGCCGCCAAGCATGAATGCTCAAGTGTGGGATATCTCAAGGTAGTACTTGTTATCAGTATACCCGGCACCGGAGCGTGCTGGGACGTGCGGGTCGAGCGTGACGTTCTATCGTTCTAGAAAAGTGTGCCGGCATCTGTAAGTGTGCTTGGTAGGCAACTGCAGAAATAAATTTTCAGAAATTCTTCCGGCAGAACACTTCCTAAACGCGTTCTCGCATAAAGCTTTAAGAAACGGAATCACTGAATGTTTGCGAGATCCCGCGACAAGGCGAGGCGCGTGTGGATTGCCTACGAAATAGGGGCATGCTCCCGATAGGTTGATAGCTTAATTTAAACTCCGAAAATAAAGCTCACGACAACGTATTCTGCAGTACACTGCCTTGGCTATGAATGAACCACGGCGTGGCCGGCAAATACGAATACGGCTACAATACGAATACGGTTACACATTGCGGCCGTAAAAAAAAGCAAAAAAACAACAACAAAAGTGCAGCGTGAATCACTCGTCTAGAGCTGTCAAAAGCGTGGCTGTGGACGCTGTCGTCCGCAGCTTCTACTTCGCGTTAGATGCAATCTTCCGTCCACGCTTCTAATTATAGCAGAGGGACTTAGAATGCGGTATGACTATGTTTGGTATCGTTACGGCGTCGGTCTCTGCACTTTTGCAAAAAACGGCGGCTGGAAAGGCCGATTGGCCGCCCTAGACAAGTATAATTTAGATACCACTTGAAAATTTCTACTCATTTCGGGGGAAAAAAACCTTTAGCCAAGAGTAAACGCATCTCATTCTCGACGTTGCCGCTCGATCGAAGTTTACGCCCATTACGTGAATCTTTCACTCAGTAGTTAAAATGACCAGAAATGCAGTCGAAATGAGTGCCGCAAGGCATCGCTTACCGCTGCTGTGTTCCCGGACAAGACGTTTCCAAAGGTTCCAGGAGCAGCGAGGCTTGCAACGAGGCTCGACAGGCCTACGCGCTGTTCAGGTGAAGGCAGCAGCGTAACTGACCACGGCGCACTTGAATGCAGGCTGCGACCGTCAATGCGCGCCAATATGCCCAGTAACGGTGCGCCTTCTCCCAGCATGCGCTCGAAAGATCTTCGCTTCTGAGCATGCGCAGGTGGGTCGTTGGTGATGGAGCGCTTTGCTTGCCGTTTTAACCGGAGCAGAGATGGGCAGAAGAGCACGCTCGGTGATAAGACGAACCGTACGCGTTGATGGCGATAAGTGCGACGCTTTGTGCTGGTTGGTGAAGATATATGACACGAAAGGAGAGAGAAAGCGTCTGAAAAGTGCGACAAATCCCTCAAACTCCGCTCGTAGTTGACGCATTCTAAAAATTTTTGCGACAGTCGATTCGTGGGACAATAAGCTGTTTCAATGAATCCATTCGGTGATTACTCGGAAAAGTGTTGCAGGGCACCCGAATAGCGCTGCAGCGGGCGTATATAACGTACCACGGAATATGGGACACTATTCCGCTGCTCCGTGAGGTACGCTTCGCGTCACCGGCTCTGTAAATATAAAGGGGGGGGGGGGGGCGCTGACGTATTTCGAAGTGGCCAATCAGTGAGGGCCAACAGGGAATAGTATTCCGGAAAATTTAACGCTGTGCAAAACACACGAGGACTAGAAAGGAACACTTAAAACAGACCTAGCACTAGTCTGTTTTAAGTCTTCCTTTCTAGTCCTCGTGTGTTTTGCGCAGCGTTAAATTTTCCAATATGCTACACCAACTCGCCCGCACCAAGCTCCTTCTGCAATAGTATTCCGTGACACTGTATAGGCTCCCAGAATACGAGGAGAGAGCGATGTTAATTCATGGGTCTTAAGGGAGTTTGAACCCCGAAACGGGAAGGTAAGCTGACGCGACACCGATTACAGCATGGGCTCGGCGCGCTTGCCAGGAATGCTGCGACGAATTTTGACCCAAAACAGAGGAATTAAAGCAACTTTATTTGCATTTTTGAAATCTACAAAAGAAGCATCGCTCCTTTCCCAGACTTATCGCGATAGCATTTAGCGGGAATGCCAAAAGAGAACTGCAATATGTGTGACGTTGAAGATGTGTACGGCGACTATGACGACTACGACCACGTGTAGCATCAAAACGCTTCATGGTCCGATGCCAAGGGATCAAAACGAAGATGGTTTTTCACCTCAACGTGCTCGTGTCCAGGCTATCGTGTTCCAGGTGCACGCTCATGGTCGGGTTCCCCCGACGCCGATAGCGACGATGGAATGGCCTTGCCAACGCCAAGAGACGTTGGTCTTGCTGCCGCGGGAGACGCGGCTGCGCGTCGCGTTAGAGCTGGTGCCGCAAAGTGGAGGCACACGCATGAAATGCAGCAGAGCAGACAACACACCGGTTGGTTAACGTCATCGCTTCGGTACACTTCACCAAGTTGCTGTCACGTGATCACCCAACTATGTGGTCCCACAGAGGTTTTCTATCTCTCGGCGGAGTTTTTGAAATCTTCATCAGAAAATTCTGGTGTCTACACTCTTTTAATACCAGTTCGACTGCAGTGACAACCGCAATGTAGACCTGCATCACTGATAAGTTGGGAAACACAAACTAATGAACTGATAAAGCTCGGCGAGACTTCCTAACAGTGATAGCCTGCGTAAAGGACCGAGCGTTCATCGTCAATGCACGCTTCCGTCATAACGACTGGTGGAAACATACGCGGCATTGAATCGTCCCGGCGACTTTTGAGTACTAGGACGGATGTCTTAATACGGAATATGGCTACACTGATAGATGCAAGCACATAAACTGCATGACACATGGAATACATCAGCGTGCCATGAACATGTCGAACTTATTTAGTTATTTATGCTCTATGAATAAACAGGTAGAAGCCTGCGAAATCTATCTATCTATCTATCTATCTATCTATCTATCTATCTATCTATCTATCTATCTATCTATCTATCTATCTATCTATCTATCTATCTATCTATCTATCTATCTATCTATCTATCTATCTATCTATCTATCTATCTATCTATCTATCTATCTATCTACGCTAGCAGGGGGGGGGGGGCTATTTTGTACGCGTTCTGTCACAGAACGGAGGCTGGACCGAACGGAAGAACGAGAGGGAGCAAGCAGACAATAGCTAGCTAAGGAATTTTGGAATTTTTTCAGCGCACGAAAAAATATGAAATTGTTATAGCCGAACATTAATATTGTCCGGCATTTTTTTTTTTCAAAGCTTTAAACTGAAGAACTCGATTACTTCAACAATTTATTGTGTTAGCATCTTGACATGGAGCTAGGTGGTGTCACAGTCTCGAGAGACGGTCGATAGTGGCGCTGGCTACCACGCTATTCCAACAATGCTTCTAGTATTTGTCCACTTATAGTAATATTTGAACAGCGCCACCCCTCGAACCGTTATTCAGACGAAAGTGCCGCCGGAACTCCTCTTCAGTCATCCCCTCAAGCGCATCTTCTGCCTCGGCGCTTCGTTTCTGCGTGACTGCAGCCATAGAGTTTCCTACAATACTTACTAGAGGGAACTCTGGCGCTAGTGTCTATGGGAGCTGCAACGCATGACGCTTCAGCCAGCATGGGAATGATGGGTAGTACACAAATTTGTCTAAACTTCGTTCTTTCGGCTCCGTTTGGCTGTGTGTCGCCTGCATCCGCTTTGTCGCAAAACAAAGTTCAGCAAAAGTCAGCAGTTCCACTTCACCACTTTAACTTTTTTAGGCTTACTAAATCAAACCTGGTTACGAAGTTCACACCGGTCTATTCTTTTATGCGAAACGAACGCCAAAACACAGCAATAAACAAAGCCACAAGTATACGTTTGAAGCCGCAAGCACGAGCGAGCGAGCGAGCGAAACTTTATTCAAGGGAAAGGGGAAAAGGGGATCTTGGAGCTTCTATGGCTGGGGCCCTACGTCCAGGGCTCCACTGGCCTTAGCTGCCCGCCGGACGTGATCCAGGAGCGCTAGCTGCACTCCCGGGTCCGAGCTGGCGAGTTGTGCCTCCCACTGCTCCGTACTAGGTATTAGAGGTTTGCCGAGAAAATTAGCGAAATCACTTGGTTTATAATCGCATCCCCACGAGATGTGGTATAGAGTCGGTCTGCCGCCGCACCACGGACACACCGCCGGGTAAAGCGTTGGATGTATCGCGTGTAATTTAAGTAGATGCGGGAATACGTCCGTCTGAATTTTTCGAAGGTCAGCGGCCTCTTCCCCAGTGAGGGATCTGTGAGGCGTACCGCATTTTTGTCGCGTGAAGCGCTGGTGAGCAAGAATCTCCCTAGGTAGAATTGGTACGGTCAACGAAATAGAGGGATTCTCCGCTCGGTTACAAAATGCGCGAGCTAGAGCGTCCGCTCTTTCGTTGCCCTCGAGCCCTGCGTGCCCTGGGCACCAGATCAACCGATGGTGGCGAGTGAGTTTGGGTGTTAGCAGCCTGAGCGCCATAGCCGGAAGGCGGCCGGTTAAAAAGAGCCGACAGGCCTCCTGGGAGTCGGATAGAATAATTGATGGCTCGCCTTTGCGCTCCTGAAACCTTATGGCTAAGGCTATGGCCGTTGTCTCTGCCTTTGTGACCGAGGTCGTGCGCACGGAGGCACTCGTCAGCAGCGTCATGTTGCTGTCGACTACCGTAATTAAATGAAGAGGTTATGAGCTGCGTACCCCGAGGCGGCGAACACTTGATCTTGGCCCTCGACCTCAAAGGGGCCTTTGATAACGTTTCGCACGAGGCCATTCTCTCAGAGCTCAACGCAATCGGCTGCGGAAAGCGGACATTTAACTACGTTAAATGCTTCCTCTCTGGGCGGACGGCAACCATCGGGATAGGTGAAACGAGGTCGGTGCCGTTCTCGATGCCAAATAAGGGAACACCTCAAGGGGCCGTGATCTCCCCCTTGCTCTTTAACATCGCTATGCGCAGACTTGCTCATAAACTCGACGCAATCCCGCATCTTGGCTATACATTGTATGCGGATGACATCACTCTCTGGGCCACGAAGGGGTCGCTGGCGCTAAAAGAGCAAACCCTACAGGCTGCCGCGACGGCCGTGGCGGAGTTCGCAAGCACGAAGACTAGGCAAATTTGTGTACTACTCATCATTCCCATGGTGGCTGAACGATCGCAACGCCAGAGTCCCCTCTAGTTAATTTTAGGAAACTCTATGACTGCAGCAGCCACGCAGGCGACACGAAATGGCATGAACGCGTGAACGGAGACGCCATTTTCGCAAACTGTCGCAAAAGGGAGATGGCTAAATACCAGTCAGCGCGTGAAGCCGCTCTTCCTCTCCTCAGGCCACGCGCGTATACGTTTTGATCCAATCCAAGTCGTCCGGAGACCGTTTTGTATCCATTTTTGTCGATGGAACGGGGAGAGGAGGTAGACGGAACGAGGTTAGAGTGTACTAGAACTGTTGAGTGGCGTGAACGCGCCTCGCCGCCTGATGCCTTCCGCGTCGACCGTAGCGGCGGCGCTGCAGTCGCTCGGTACTGAAGGCGCGCGGCGCGCTAGAACGGGCCGCAAGAACTGCTGGACGCATCGGCGGCACCCGGCTAATCGGCACTGATGTGGCTTTCGTTGCGTGTCTATCATTATTAAGCGTAGGAATTGTTGTCGTAAGCCTTGATGGACGAAACTTCAAAGCTTTTAATGGATGCCTGCTTCATAAATGCCTTTGAGAGATACTGCAAATCAGTTCTTGTAGCCGAAGTGACTGCTGGAAAGTACGCAAAATATAAAAATGAAAACGGGCTGACACCGACCGTGAATATTCACGATGTCAGTGTAATTGAGCCGAACTTATTGCTGGGCTATTAGAACAATTACTCTCAATTAACTAGACGCCGAAAGACCGCCAGAAGAAAGAGACAGAGGAAACAAAAATGATGTGTCTTATTCTGATTTCTTCTGCCCTAATGCTTTCTTTGGTGGTGATTCGGCGTCTAGTTTATTCAGAGTAACTGAGCTGCTCTAATGGAATTTAACTGTGCTCAGAAAGCTGTGAGCTGATAGTGTGCCGAAAGCACACCGAACATTTACCGCGCGTTGGCGAAGCTGCATGATGCGTGTACGGCGCGCATCTTTACAAATGCGCTGTAAATATGACTTAAACATTACGAGGGCTCAAAGGTATTGGAACTCAAAGTTCCAATACCTATATATATATATATATATATATATATATATATATATATATATATATATATATATATATATATATATATATATATATATATATATGTATATATAAACGTATATATATATATATATATATATATATATATATATATATATATGTATATATAAACATAATCTCGCAGAGCATACAGCACCACCGCCCCTCCTGGCTTCACTTTTGACATTTTACAGATAAAGCAATGTAATTTTAATACAAAACGTTGTCAAAAAGAAGTTTTTCTAATGGCATCGATAGAATATCAGGAAAAGTGCAGTATAAGGTGTGCATTGAAAATGAGAACTGGCTGTAATGAATTTAGGCAGAATAACCGACGGGCTATATTTACATTTGCGCATTTTAATATGCTTGAGATAACCCCTGATGCACGAAGTTTGTTCCTCGGAGGTGAACACACGCCTTCGGCTCGGCTTCCTGGTTCGCCTTCCTGGTATTTTAAACCCTCAGGGGTCGCATAACCGATGCATCGTAACCGCGGAAGCATGCTGTTAAAACAAGATAGCCTTTCGGCATTAAAGAAACGGTCCAGCACTGGCAGAACTCAGCCGTCACTAATATAAATGATGCGATAGAGTCATTTGTACTCCGGTTACTCATGAAACAGTCGAGCGCATTGGAGCTCATACAGAGATCAATGCTCTGGGTATATCGTATACAGACTGCCGGCAGAAGAATTGTAGGCTTTCGTCGCTGGTTCGTTAGTTCTTCGTAGTCACTTATAGTGTAGCGCGGCTCGAAGTGCTGCTTGCAAACTGCACAGCAGTCAGTGAGCAGCTAGATGCATGTGCGCAAAATCCGATTGTCACCTTCTTTGGGGGTCGGCAGGCTTCAAGAACAGGAAATATCTCGGCGCAATTTTGGCACGCCAGCATATTCACTCATGCACCATGACGCGTAGCAGGCGTTGAGACGCCGATTGAAGCTCAGTAATGCATTAAACGCGCTCAAAACGCGCAATTACACGCTTTCGTAGGCTGCGACGAGCGCGCGCCAAATGCAGACGCTCTCCACAGCTTCAGTACAAAGTGACTACAGCGCCGCCGCTACGGTCGCCCGTCGGAGCATCACCCGAGATGCGGCGCGGCCGCTTCGTTCGTTCCACTGCCCCCTTCTAGTACACTGTAACGAGGTCTCCGGCCGTTCTGTGGCTATCACGTGACCGTTCTATGGCAGCTTGTACGGGCTATTCTCACGTCTTGGACCGTTAAACAATGCATATTGAATTTGAATTTGAATTGAGCCTCGACCAATGCCGTGCAGCTCATAGAACGCTCCGCCTCCGTTCTGTGACAGAACGCTTACAAAATAGCACCCTGGCACGCGTTCCTTGCGTTTTCACCTCAGACGCTGAGGAAGGGCATTCGGATAGGCACGAGCAGCACGCTGGCGCTGGCACGAGCCGACGAACGCGTTCGCTGTAGACTCGTGCACAACTGCAACGCCACAACTAAATTTCGACCTCCGGGGTTTAGGGGCCCCTTAACAATTGAAGGCAATCAAGCATATAGACGTCAGACTCTGGAGTTTCCAAGATGTGTGGCGCCACCTGTCGGAGAAGTATTGAGTAGTGCATAGACCGACTCTCTCGCACAGTTTGCTATGGGACCAGGTGCAACCAGCGAGTGCGAAACAACGATTGAGCTTCATATCGCGTGTGTTTGCGCATTTAGCACTCAGAACGAGAGCTGTGAATTGCTCTCCGCTAGTCGGACGCGCCACCGAACCGTCGTGAAGTGCTTGCTGGATCACTCGCCTGAACGACGGCGAAAACAGCAGCAGACGAGAGCCCTCCGCACGCTACGAAGAAACTCCGCAAAAGATGCACTGTTGCGTTGTGAATTGCCACGGACGTAAAAGACTGAATAACAACGTTCAGTTTTACCGATTTCCATAGTTGTCGTACGAAGAAGAAAGGCGAGAGCGCTGGATACGGGCCGTTGCGAGCGTGTTGGGTAAGCGAAGTACCCGCGTTCTCCACAGCCGGTGGCATGAATGTGTGGCTCTGCTGTTGTTTTGCGTAGCCCTGATGCAAAACCGTGGTAACCTTGACTATGAAGCTCAGCAGAGGCTCTGACCGCGGTGCTTGTCGTGTAACACGAAGTGAGCAGCTAGAGGCAGACTGGAGACGCGTGATACGCACACTGCGACAAGTTGGCCGTCACAACACAGCATCGCGGACGTATGTACGTTTTGAAGGCTCAGAGTTCTGGTTCTAACTAGCTAACACCACGTGCGTCATACAAGTAAATCGCAGAATGTTGGTCGTGACCCCCTTCAGGTTTGTTTCGCCCGTGTCCTCCGCGGTTGCCGTAGCTATCTCGGAGGCCACGGTTTTGCCTTTGGTTGTACCCCGCGAAAGTGGACACGCACGTATCCTCATTTACAGTACATACAAACGGAAGACGACCATTAAGAGACCATTTGAGGATGCGTAATAAAACACTCCTATGCACAGGAAGCGAGAGATGAATTAAGGGAGAATACAACTGAAAAGGCGAAAATCGCCGGAGCCATTCGCCCCTGATGAACCGAGTTTTCTACCACCGATCGTAAGATGCATAGCTAAGTAAATTGATCGTGTATGTAGGTACTTTATCGCTGTGGCATACGTATATACCCGATTTTAACGCATTAGGCTCTAGAGAACGGATGTCGGAGGGCTTGCCTCGAACTCGGTGTCGTGTGATGCTCGCTCGTACTTGCGAGTTGCAGCGCGCGGGAATAACTAAAACTTATTTTGCATTGTACTCGCAGTTCGCTTTGATCAGCTTCCTTTGTTTCTGAAGCGTGGATTGGCGGAAGAAGCTTTCCAGGTCCTTGATTTCCAGGAAACCGCGCCTCGACACCAACGAAAGAGGAGGGTTATATTGCGGCCTATGCACATTCGCTTGCGGGCGGCTCTCTTTGCACTACCCAGTTAGTGCCAGGGCTACGATGAGGGCGCTGGTGGCGGTGTTTTTCGCAGCGCCGCCTGGGCAGAGTCTGACGTCTATAGCCTAGAGCTCAGTATTCGTTTCAATAAAGAAAACCACAAAACACGAATCAACATCGCATGCTGCATGATAAAGGCGCCTGTGAACAATGGGAAGACCCTTTCACGCGTTCCGAGTAAATATTAGGTTGCAGCTGCTTTGTACTTCACACGAGGGCTTCGAATGACGTAAAACAACCCTTCCTTCTCCCCGCGCGTTTCCCGCTTTCATATATAAAAGGGAGACCCGTCTATAGGAACTCATTCAGTTAATTCTAAGACTGCCATCAGTAGACCACGGAAATTGACGACACCAGAAATGCGTGAATACAATGCCGTACGAAAGGAACAAATTCATCTTGCTGAAAACGACCGCTGAACCAATCACGGTCGATCTACCACAGCGACCACAAAGCTATTATCACTACCATTACTCAAAGGTAATAATACTCCCCCCCCTCCTCCTACAGCATGTGTGGTGTTTGATACAGCTTCGCTGGAAAATGCGTTCCTCGAAAAAGGAACGCATTCTTGCAAAGTTAACAATAACTGTGTTTTACTTACTGTTTCCCGCAACTGCTTGAGTCTCGTAATAAATAAGATGGCATTTATTTCAGCAAGGCAAATGAGAAAATTATGAGTAAACTTAAGTACTATTTTTTGGCGTGGTAGCAGGCACGAGCTTCGATTCTGTACCTTCCACAGTGCTGTCAAGAAAAGTTATTGGTGCAGGGTAGCCGGCTATTTGAACGCCTCATATAGAGTTCATGCCGTACTTTTAAGAAGCACATGAGTTCTTTGTTTCAAGGTCTCGTTGTCAGCTACGTAAAAAGGGAACGCGCGTTCTGAGAAAGGGTGACGCAGAGCAGCCGGAGAGTTGAGGGAAAGAGGAGCATACACAAATATGTCGCAAGATGCTCAAACGACTACGGAAAACACTTAGGGAGAAGTATGCCAATCTCGTTCCTTGCTTTGTTTATTGTATGAACGACCAACGTAGGCTAACACACCGACATTATTGCAAAGATTTGCGCCATCTGCCTAAACACTACAGATTTTCACATTCTAAATCATCCTGCATAGAGTTCTGAATTCATAGTGCCTGGAAAAGTGTAGCCACGAGCATGGTAGGAAATTCTTTTATAGACAATGAAGAGGCGGTCGCTGCTATCCTTGAAGTACATGACTTCAGTTATCTCGAACTACAAGTGATCGACGGTTTCATGAGCTGTCACATGAGTTGAGAGGATGAAAATCTTTGCAGCGCCTTCCACGCCAAAACGAGGAATGTCTTAATAGAAATGGGCTAATCGATTTGTCGATTTTTTATTATAAAGAAACATGGAAACATAAAAAAAACATAAAAGACATCGTATACTATGTCTTTCATGTACACGCACGACTTTCTGGAAACAGGGTTAATTTGTAAGCGTAATGTGCACTATACGTGCGGCAACACCTGATTGAGTAATCCTATACGTCACAGCACGCTGCCAGAAATCGCTTTTCTTTTACTGCACATATCCATCCATCCATACATAAAAAGAAGCACTATATCAAACGATGTTCCTTCGGCCAGGTTTACAAGAAAGTGCAACACTCATCCTAAGCATCCACAACATGACATATTGCAATTAACCAACAAAAATACTCGTGCAGCTGAAGACAATTGTTCCACCTTTCACAAAAGGGAGCCATCAGGGCGTAACGGAAAGGTGACAATATCTACGATGTATTCGAAGATACTATTTGGTTTACACGATCCGTCATCACGAAGGTAAGGAAGCCAAAGCTGCCTGTATGTCTTCTAACGCCTCCTCTCTTGTCCGGCCAGTAAGCCTCTGCACCATCTCCACGAGGGCATCGCTTGAGTGCACTTTCCTCAGAGCATCCACGCCTATCTCGTCGGCAGCGTCAGCGCCCAAAACCACAAACTCCGCAGCCTTGTTCTTGAGGCGATTGTTCCTCTGTAGAATCGCGGCCATCTCGCGGACACCTTCGGAGTCGTTGCATTCGCTGTAAACCACAAAACTGGTCAAGGTGTAGTTCGTCTTCGAACCCTTCACGATTGTTTCTACCTCGCCGGGCGAAATTTCGCAGTAATTGAAAATGGCCACGTCGTTTAGAGTATTGTTTACCGCCAACAACTCTGAAAGCGACGTCGCTATTTCGGGTGTCACGACTTCGGTGCTTATTGCGAACTTGGCGACCGAACGGTTCTCTTTCAAGGCGTCCAAAAGGTCGATGAGCTGTCGCGCTTGAGCGGAATCTACGCACATGCCTATGTTGACTGCACGAAGTGTCGTCGTGCGCCTCAGTCCGGAAACAATGCCGTCCGCAAACGCCTCGAATGTGTCCTCGTTGGAGAGAAAGCGGAGAACGCGTAGCGTCTTGTCTGCTGCGAGGACGTCAAAGAACTCCCGAAGAACTGCCTCGCACGCCGAGGGGGTGACGCTGACGGACAACTCCGAACAGCACCCTTCCACGCTGAGAAGTGCGGTGAGCTCGGGCAGAAGCTCTTCGGGCCACTGGATCTTAAGCCTCTTGAAGACACCAGCGTACAGTTCCTGCCCCAACAACGACAGCACTTTGTCCTTTTCGACGAAACACACGTCGGTTAGGTTGACCATCTCCAGTGCCGAGTTGAATACAAGCATATTCGCGAAGCCGGTCAAGGTGTCGGAAGACAGCTCCATGTCGGCCAGAGAGAATCTCTTGAGGGTGTCGTTTCCCGCTAGCGCCTGCATGAGGGTGGCGACACCTTCGTCACCGCCGCAGGAGGTGCAGAGGCTAAGTTCCCTCAGCAACCTGTTCTGTCGAACGTAGCTCGCGATGTCCTCCGCGAATGCGCTGCCAGGGTTGACGGAGCAGAGGTGCAGCGAGCGCAGGCTTCGAAACATTCCGCAGCGGCTTACGCTCAAGGCCTTGCCTTCACACTCGACGAGATCAAAGTGGACTTCTTTTAGCGAAGGACATGTCTCCTGGTTGTGAAAAGCGACCTTAAACGGACAAAGCGAGATTTGTTGTAGGAAAAGCTTCCTCACTGGTGGTCCCATGCTCAACACTCGCCGGAGCACGGAAGCCTCAGTGACTGAAAGCTCTCTGTACGTGAGCTCTGCGCCGTATTTCAAGATCACACGAGTGAAGCCAGCGGTACCATTCGGTTCGTCGTTGCACTCGTACACCTCTAGACCATTCTCGAAAAGCTCCTTAGCGTCAGTAGGCAGTTTAACGTCCGCAACGTCACTAAGGAAAGATGTGCTGATCGCCATAACGGCTTCGTGGGCCATGTTATCGTCAACACAGAGATTCGTGTTACAGATGTGTCGCGTTCACCCTAATTTGGTCCACAAGTGAAACTAAGTTCGCCGGATGTACGATATCACTTGGGTAAGATATCAATATCTTCAGCTTACAGTGGTCATATTTAAATTTCTCTAAACATGGTCATCCCGAGATGCCGTTATCAGGAACCAATGATAAGAAACTGATATTTCCTTGCGTCAGCAACCACTGGAGTCTTTGTAACCGACTTTGCTGGGGAGCCTAGGCCTGTCGGGGTCTCGATGAATACTGAAAGTGAACGAAAGCAAAGAAAGTTAATAAATGTCAGTAGAGTCAAATAATGGAACCCATTGTAACATGAAGTAAATGCAAGAAAACTACAGGTAAGTCAATGTCACCCTGCTTGGCGTCCCAGATCCGGGAATAGCAACACTCAGGCAGAGGACGTATCGCTTGTCCTCTGTCTAGTGTTTGCGCTAAGTATCATTACGAATGACTTGTTCCAACTTGCCCAACTAGCAGCCTCGTTCACCGAAAGCATTAGTATGAACTGAGCACTGTGGCAAAAAATTACGATTGAGCAGCTTCGGTGAATGTCCAACATAAATATTTCCGAGCGTAATGTGAAGAAGAATACGCTGGACAGAATTCACGAAAAATCTTCTTACACCGTATAAACCAAGTCGGTGGAGCCGTTAGAGCTTGCGGTGAAGTTACTTTGGGACCATACTCGGCCCTACCTGAATTAACCGGACCATCATCATTGCTCCTGACACATCGTGTATGCTGCATAAGACTTGATGAAACAAACTGAAAAGCAATGGTACGATGCTTTGTCATCTCGCGGCGCCTGGAGATATTTTGTGGTTGTTACTGGGTGCTTACTCAAGATCGTTTCCTTAAATTGAAAATGGCATCGGGACCTTCTAAACTTCGGTTTGCGAATGTTCATTGAATTGAAGAACAAGCTTCTTAATCGTTTCGTATAAAGACGTCATCGTGTGACGTCCTGTAATGATGTCATCAACGATACAATTCAGGCTTGAACCTTAGAATGTTCCCCGTATTTATGTCCTTGCTCTCGCTGCATTGGCGCCCATAAGCACGTTACCATCGAACGATCGGCGTTGAGCGCAGACAGAACGCATGACTAAGCCCGTAAGCGAAAATGATAAGCAGGGGCCACACCAGTGATCTGCGATATATAGTCACCCGCCGACAAAAAGCCCCCCCCCCCCCCTAACGCAGTCTGTCATCAGCACTAACGCTCACGCAGCTCGTACAAGCGTTATTTATTGCATGCGGCACGATTCCGTTCAGTGCTTCAGTAGACAAGACATATCGTCAGATGGGGAAACAAACACCTTCGAATTTGATCCATCGCAATAATTCAAGGCCTCGTTCATGGCTTCTGCATGCATGCGGTATCGATCGGTTTAGGGCGCTAATTTTGCATGACACGCGCTAGCGGTACTATGTTGAAATCTGGCACACTTTCTTCGCAGCCCAGAAAAAATTAAACCACACTATGGTTAACACAGAAACTAATTATTTAGATATTTCTCCTTAGCCTCTGAGGCCACCAAGACCAAACTGCCGGCCAAGTGTTAATAAAGTTTCTTCTCTCTCTCTCCTTAGCCTCTAGAACTTCATAACGCTAGTACTCCGTTAGAGAACGTAGATGAAAAAAAAAAACGAGTACTTTGTAGGAGGCACGCTGTACTCATGACTCATGCGTAAAATCTTTATGGAAAGGAAGCCTAATGTATATTAAACTTAAAGGCCACAGGGGAATGTCAGGGTGACAATGCAATGGGGGAAAATCGAAGCATGCTGTAGTCTACAGGCGTAAAACAAAGAAAAAGAAAACAGGACCCGTTCAGGAGACAAGAAAAAAAAAAGTATGAAGAGAGATGTCGTTAAGATTGTAAATTTCTGTAGCTGAATGGGTCAATGAAGCCGAACACATGTTAGTCTGTTCATCTGAAATCTTTTACTTATTTAGATGAAAGGCTTAGATGCCTCATAAAACACGCAAAGTGACCGTGGGCATCAACACGAGGAATGCGAAAAATCATCACGTGATGATGCCAACCCATGATGAAACAAATCGCCAAAATTTGCGACGTCATAGCGACGTCACCGTATGACATCGTCTCCTGGTCATAAGTGGGCTGATTCCAGAGGCACGGGAAGCTTGTCTCCGATCCCTGAGGCAGTGCAAAACCACGCTAGGTGCAGAAAAAAAAATTAAGCTTTCGGGGGGGGGGGGGGTCAAGTCAATCGACTGAGCATAAAAAGATGGCTTTCGCCTTCGAGTCAAATAATGCGAATGCATAAGGGACCCTGTTAGTTCTTTTCTCTTGATGGCTTGAATGACATGAGATCATAATGATATAATAAAAAACCACATGAAATCCACAATAGAGACAATGACGCACTAAATATTAGGACAAATAAAGCGAACAGTGAGAGGCAAGTGGCCTGAAAGTGTGTCTCTTATAAGGAAATCAATTTTCGGGGAATGCGTGGCACGCATAAAGTAATGGCATTTTTTTAAAATTTTCTGTGCATTCTTTAAAATGTTTTGGACGGCTTAGCGTCATCTTTCCGAAGCTCAGCCCCTTTCAGACGCAAGCGGAGCAGATGGCACGCAACCTCCGGACTTTCACCACCGCGCACTTGGGGGCTGTCAAGCTGTAAGAAGTAGGACAGCACACGGATCGAGTTGCATGTATAGCGCCACCTGAACTACATCCACAGGCGCTCTGGCTATTCCCTCTGTTCCCTGTCCAGGTACGCACTAAAATCAGAGAGCAGTTCCGGGATGACACCAGCGACACATTTATATAAATGTAATTCATGCAAACTTTCCTATGCCTGCTGTCCCGCGTCCTTTGGTTTGGCGCGTTTGCTGCACCAGTAAAGTGGAAGTCACTGTCTCCAGAACCGCGCCACACTTGCTGCCTCCTCGACTCGCAGTTCCGCGGCGACATAAAGGCAACGTAAGTATGCAGATATCCGGCATGGTAGAATAATGCAACGCGTACCATTTGCTCCGTCTGCACGCTCAACAATTTCGCCACGGGTCTTGTAACACCTGGTCACGCGTCTGCGTCTCAGGGCTAGAAGACATTGGCGCAGTGCTTCGCACCCAACAATTGCGCGCATTGAGACCGACTTTCGTTTTCTGGAATTTTCCGCTCGTACCCGAGATCATCGCTCATTTGACAAAACTTTCACGCAACGGTTGAAACGACAAGTAACGCATAAAACGTGGGCTCTGAAGGCATTACTCACCAGTTGCGCGCTCCAGACTAGCGGTTTTGGAAGGTGCAGCGACGCTTGGAATTGACAACGCACGACCTATCGGTCAAGGGACCAGTGTGAACGAACAACGACTGAAGCGGATTTTGCAGCAGCCGTCACTGCGTGAACGCTTGCACAGCGCACTATCGAGACCGCTTGGCTTCTGACCATGCGCAATGCCATTCGAGCGTTTCAAGCAGACTACAAGACATTTTGTGCAGCAAGGACTGCTCGGCGATAACATGAGCTATCTCCGTTCCACCTAAGCAATAGGGATCGCAGCGACGCCAACGTGAATACTTGCATCACTGATAACTTGGGCAACGCAAGCTATAGACTATTTTACGGATGGACTCCGGTGCCCCAATATTGGACAGGGGTGCTATTCAGGACGCTGTCAAATTCTGCCATATTGTCAACTTTCGTAATGCAGGTATTTTGAACCAACTCTTGAAGCAATAGCAGCCCTCTGGGCCAATCGGAGTTGACCAATGGCGGAATCTGACAGTGTTTAGAATATATCCCCGCAGCTAATCTTGCCGTTTTGTATCTGCAACAACTAAACGAACAGTGCTACGGTGGGCGTGTGCACGTGAAAACTGTGGAGTTGGTGCATTCTGTATTTCTTGACCTTATCAAATTACGTCACAAGATACAAAGATAACAGAACAACTGTTCAACAGCCCAAGGTGGCGGCGCCCATTTGTCTTACGTAAAATTGTCTACAATAAGGCTCGTCGAGACCTGCGAGTGCGGATGATACACAGCGGACAAAGCGTGCGCGTTCAGGAGCAACACCAGGTCATTCCCTTCATAAGGACACGTGGAAACACACGCGACGCAGCATAGTCATATCACGTGAGTGAGCGAAATCACACACCCATGGCTGCTATCCTGGACACTGTAAAATTCCGCCATCATGTCAGATTTCGTAATGGCGGCATTTTAAGCCAATCAGAGAGGCCAGCCCTCTAGGCCAATCAGACTTGACCAGTGGCGGAATTTCGACAACATGGCGCAATTAGACAATGTCCAGAATAGCACCCCATAACGCGAAAAGCATTGACTACGTTGAAGAGGTCTGCCAATTTAGCAACACTGGAGCTATTATTACGCACGTCGTCGTGCAGGGCTCGAAGACCGAGTTTGTAATGCTGAAGGCGCAGTTTCTGGGCGGTCGTCGTTTGTACGTGTCATTGGGACTCAGATAACCGAAGTTTGGGCTTGACACGGTATTTGACACGGTATTTTAGCACTGTCAGTACCACTGCAGGGTAGATTCCCTGTTGTAATAATAACTCTTTTTTTTTGTAAGGCGAGAGCCTTAGATGCCTCATCAAACGGGAAATTTGACTGTCGGCGGCGTCCCGCGGCGTCGGCGTCAAACGAGTAGCGCAAAATATCGGCATCACGTGATGGCGTCACAATATTACGTCGTCATAAAGTCACATCACGTGATGGCGTCAAGATGTTACGTCACCATGACGTCACATACCGTGACGTCACGTGATTACATCATTACGTGACATCGTCGCTTGGTCAAAGGTGGGACGATCATGGTGGCAATGCAAAACCAGGTGAGATACAGAAGGCTTGCCATGCCTCCGATCTTGGAGGCAGTGCAAAACCACGTTAGGAGCAGAAAACACATGACGCAGGAAGGGCGTTGGGAACAGTACATAGACTGAGAAAAAAAAAAGAATATGACTCTAGCCCTCGAGTCGTCTTAGGCGAATGCATAAGTGGTCCTGTGAGTTTTTTTTTGTGTGCTAAGAGCACGTGAATACCTAAATATTTCAGTTGAAATGACAATAAAAAGCCGTGAAAATGCTTGTAATAAAACGCCCCAACGAAACATACATTGTATTAGCCTTTCGTGAAACAAACTTCGTTACATGCCAGTTTAAGAAAGCGCCTTTCCGTAGTTTCTGAGTATAAAATTGCAACCACGGCAGTATGTTCAAGCTGGTTACTGGTGCTTACTGGTATGTTACCTTTCATTGAAATGATCTACAATGAAGTGATGCAGCCGTTCAATTAAGCTTTTATTTAGTTTGTGTGTGTGATGTGCGCTAAAGGCAAGGATGGGGGTGGGGCGAAGTGAAACTATATGCTTTCCCCGTACTTAAAAAACGCGCACACGAGTTGACGTACAGCACGACACAGGAGGTCGCTTCGCCGTCACCCGTCGTTCAAATGGGATCATCTTGGGACGAAGCAAGTAAATATCCAAATTACCCCGGTATATAACGCTTATCTGTTTCTTTGTTAAACTCTGAAGATGTACAAAGAACTCGTTCGCTTGTCTGCGAGAAGTAGCGCCACAGTGGCAGCCGCGTAGTGTTATGCTCTACAGTGATAGAAAAGGCGGAAATTGCGATTTTGTTGGGTACAGCGCGAAAAAAAGAGAAGCACTACACACCAAATGCGAGGAATAAGCGGTCCAATCGGGTATTACCAGATTCCGCTGGGACGCGCCTTTTTTTTTTTTTTCCCAAAATTTATTACGTGACCTTCCGGTCTGATGTAACACAGCCGCCGCACTTCCTAAGCGCTAGTTTCGTTATCACCTGGGTATAATAATAATAATAATAATAATAATAATAATAATAATAATAATAATAATAATAATAATAATAATAATAATAATAATAATAATAATATCTGGAGTTTAACGTCCCAAAACCACGATATGATTATGAGAGACGCCGTAGTGGAGGGCTCCGGAAATTTCGACCATCTGAGGTTCTTTAGCGTGCACCTAAATCTAAGTACACGTGCCTCAGACATTTTAATTTGTTATCACCTGGATAAGGGCCTTGACTTTCGATGATTAATATCTGAAATTCCGTTCGTTTTTCGGAGATTTTTTTTTTTAAAAAAAGGGGTGCGCCATAAATTGTCAGGTCCTTCAAATTGCCAATATAAAGATCTACCCTCAAGTTAATGAATAAATTTTAATTAACGGGTTTTTGTTAATTACTCATTTGGACGTAACTTTAGTTGCGGCCAAGTTTTGCCGCCTCGGCGTTGAGTTCATTTGCGAAAACAACAGGGGCCTGACTGCCATAGCATTTTTATAAAAAACCTCTAATGTCTAAAGAACACTCTGTAGAAGTGGCTCCATTATAAACCCATCGCACTACCTTTCATGTCAACATGCTGCAATCTATATCGCTCCAAATTAAGGTGTCAAGGTTTCATCAAATCTTTATTATTCCGCATAGCATAGAACAGGGTCTGACAAAGTGAAGCCACTGTAACATTATCAAGGATAAATGGTTAAACAAGCACTTATGTATATACATATACAAAACCTTATTTAGAACTGCTTCTTTAAGCATTCAGTTACGCTTTTAGGCGCTTATTCATACATTATAGCACGTCAAATATCCAGTACTACGGCTACACTCAAATTTCAACATCTAGAGGAATACGCCGATGTTCCCACACACTTCTATGCGTCTGTTCTAAACGTTTTTGAACGCTCGAGGAGGACTCCAACCAACAATAATTTCTGTGGCGCGTCATGCGCGAATTGGGGCTGCATGTGTTTTCATTCATCGCTCACTACTTAGTAAAGAGACGACGCCCCACCCATATATGATATTGTCACGTGGTCGTGACGTCGACGAAGACCGCAGGCGACTTGTCCAACTCTTTATTTGGCCGAACTTGTGGCCGAGAAAAGGAAAGTTAATTTACAGCAATACACACGGTATGCACTGATAGCGGCGTACAGATCGAGCGTCGGCCGTCGATCAACTGACAAGCGGTGAAGCGCGTCGGCATTTTTGCATGTGCCGTCGAATATTCCAACGTTATCGCTGGTTGTCGCGCATTGTCTAGAATAAACTCGAGTGTTGGCGTCTTACGCGCAATCTTAACAAAACGATCTACAATAATCGCGAAGCTTCTCGAACAATGAGGCGTGGTTTGCGCTGAGCGTTGCTGACAATCTTTGTGGGCGAAAACCGAATACAGCAAAAGTGATAATAAGAAACGCACGTGGCAATATTGGTAGAGGATCCCCCTTTCTATATATCACAACGCGTAAGCACAGCCTAGTGTGCACTGAACCAATAGAATAACATACTTAGTTCACAAAAACTCCTCTCAAAGCTCATCAGCTATAGGTACCGTAAAGATGACAGTATATAGTGCACGTGTTCTAATACACACACAGCTTGCCAATACCAGTAATACCGTAGCTAAGCAAGCTAAAGCTGACTGCATTGCTTCTAACGTCGCGTTTGTTGTCTTCGCAGTATGCTCCTGCTCCTTCTCGACGAGGACAGAACTTGAGGGCACCTTCCTCAAGGCATCCACGCATTCGCCGCTGGCGTAAACGCCAGGAATCACACATTTCACTGCCTTGATCAAGAGAGGAACGTTCCTCTTTAAAAGCTCTTGCATCTAGCGGAGCTGCAGGGACTCATCGGCGTCATCGCAGATCATGAGTTCAGTCAGAGTGCAGTTTGTCCTCAGAGCCTGCAGGATGGTCTCCGCATCGTTAGGCGATATGTCCTGTTCGTAGCATCACCCCATGGGACATTCAGCTCGCTGTCGACGGCAATCAATTCAGAGATTCAGGTCGCTGATTCGGACGTCATCGATATGGCGCATCGATAAGGTGAGCCGACGAAGCGTCGTGTTTTGGGCCACGGCGTTGAAAAACTCCCCGAGAACTCCCTCGTCGATCGAGGGTGTAACGCTGAGTAACTACGCGAGGCAGCACGCTTCTCTGAGGAGCAGCCCAGCGTGCTCCGACGAAAAAAGCTCATCGGGCCATAATATGCCGAACCTTTTGAAGATGCCTACGTGGGGTTCTTCCTCCAACAGTGGGACCACTTTGCCCTCTTCTGCGGGACACACGTAGGCTCACCAGCTGCAGCATCGAGTTGCATGAAAGCATCTTCGCGAAGCCGGTTAAGCTGTCGGAAGATAACTTCGTGTCGGCTGAGGTGATGGTCTTGAGGGTTCCGTTTCCCGTGAGGGCTTCGACGAGGACTACGGCACCTTCATGCCCGCCACAAGATTCCCAGAGCCATACCTCAGCGACATTGTTTGGTCGGACGTAGCTTACAATCTCCGTCCCGTACCCGCTGCCTGCGTTCTGGCAACGCAAGCGCAACAATTACAGTCTACTAAGTACCCCATAATTATTTATGCCCAATTCATACTATTGCAGTCAAGGTTCTCCATGGTGACTTCCTTCAGGGAAGAGAATTTATCGAGATCGGTGAATGAATGCAACACTGAGCGCACCGAGTGACAATTGAATATGGCCAGCTTTCTGACGGGTGTGTCGCTGCTCAACGTTCGCCGGAGCACGTCAGCTTCCTCCTCTGAAAAGTGATCGTTGTACGCGCGTCTGGCGCCACTTAGCATTAACACTAAGTTCACGCAAAGAGGTCATCGTCCTATACGGATCTTCCGAGCCCTTTCCGGAAAAACTCCTCGAGAAAACTATCCTGGATGCCGACCTTACTGGTGTTACTGCCACTCATGCTCCGATGTAGACAATTATTGCTACGATGAAGAGCGGAGACAGATGTTCCCTCGTTTCCGTAACTGATGAATTCTTTTTTCACAACAAGCTTGGAATAAGGGAATACACGTCTACATCACGGTAACATAGGCGTGTGCACAGGGGCCGGGGAAGGGGGTGTGCAAGGGCAGCGGCCACTCCCCCCGCCCCCACGTGTCATCTAAAGGGGGGCGCCAATTCTGCATACAACTTTACTTAGTCGGACCTCTCACGTGACTTTTTTTAATGCGCAGGGTTTAATGCCCAGGCTACGCATGTTTTTTTGGCAATAATGACGACCGAGGAACCCCATCTGATGTAGCAATCCAAGAACTGTTTACTTCTCACCTTCATCCTCGGAAATCCGGGGACCAATTGTAGGCCTTTGTGAGAAGCAAGTGCAAGTCATCGCTTCATTTTAACTTTTGCGTCCATTGCGGAGCTCGTTTTCTTTCGGACTCGACCACCGGGGACCGGGGGGGGGGGGGTGAAGTAAAACTTCGAAATCGATGCTCATGGCAACACTCCCCAGATGCCAGACTGGCTGCCTTCCATGCTTTCCGGTACGGCAATGGCTTCAAAAGGCTACGGAATGCTGCAAACTGTGCATAGGCGAAGACACCAATGCGAATGAACGACGTATTAGGAGTTGGCAGCAGCTGTCACTCGATCACCACGTACGCAGTAAAGATGCGGCTTCTAACAGCACGAGTTCGAGTTCCGCTTTGCTACTGAGCCTGCGCATCGGCAATTTAGCGTATCCATCAGCCTAAAGGAGTACGTGTGCTACAAGGCAAGGTCGGAGATAAGAGTAGCTATCTCTGTTCAAGCGAACGCCGTGAAGCCCCGCGGCGAATACTTGCATCGGCCGGACAGCGCAGGCTGGTGAAGCTTGTCGGGACCTGCAAGCACAGACGATCGGCACTTTCAACACGGAGTACGTGAGCAACAGACGCTCAATTAGCCTCAATCTCTTCCCACCCACTGGTGCAAACACACGCGGCAGGGCATCATCACAACACATGTTGAGCAAAAATAGAAACACTAATAGGTCACTTCGCCCGCTGCAGCGAGCGAAGTGACCTTCGTACGCTCTGTAACTTCAGCGCGAACATGGCGGTGAAAGCACAAGCCATACCATATCTTGGCGTCAACGCACGCGGTATATTAAGAATTGCAAGGAAAAATTGCATCACTGAATGGAACCAGCTGCCTTGAAATATTGCAATAGAAAGCAACATCTCGGAAGTTAATGAACTTCTAAGAAATGATAACCAAGTTTAGTGTTCCGCGCTGTCCTCAATAACCCCCTTTTTTGCGTTCTATTGTATGTTATTCTGTTATTTTGCGTTGCGCTTTTAAATATCTCTCAATATTTTCGATATGTGTTGCGTTATTGCATTGAATTTTTAGAAACTCGTTTTATTTGCAACTTTTCATGCTTGCTATGTCTTATTGCATTGTATCTTTTTTTCCCTAGCCCCCCCTCCCCCATGTAATACCCTCCAATTGAGGGCCTTTAGGGGTTTCTTGAAATAGATAAACAAATGTACTAATCTCTAAAGAGCTGTGCTTCTGGGCATACGCACGTAATAATAATAGCAATGATTTCTGGGAAAACCCGATATGTTTACGAGGCGCGCCTCGTACATTCTCGGACACATTGTTGTTATCTTCGAGTCCGCCTCTGATCACGAGACCTCACCGGAGGGTGACGCAGGTACAAGTTTTGTTTCTCCAAGAGGCGGTCGATCAAAGATTGTGAGGTTTTGTTACAGAGCAGACACATACGCAAGCACAGAAAAACACAATCAGAACAGGTGTGCGCAAACTAGCAACTGTCAATCTTTCGCGAGGCGCCATCTGGGGCTGCCTCAAGAAAGAAGGAAAGAGAGCGAGGGAAGGCAGCGAAATCGTGAACGTAAAAATATAACTCAAACTACAGAGCAGAGGAACTGCTGTCATTTTTTGCAACTTGAAACTCGACAATATAGGTTATAAATCAGTTTAAGTTCATGCGCATTTACGGGAAGACTAATTCATTTAACTATTCCGCTCTTTCTAGAGCCATTCACCTGTGGAACGACCTTCTTAAAGGGACACTAAAGAGAAACAATGAATTGGTTTAGATTGATAAAGTGTGCTCGGAGAACTCTTGTGTAGTTTATTTCACCACCATAGGTTTATTATTAAAGGAGAAAACAAAGTTCAAAGTTTCATTTTTAAATCTCGCGCCGAACTTTGTAATTCTTGACGTAAAAGACTTCAAAGGGCATTTAACATATTTTGGCGGAACTGGCTCGACGAAATGTCCACAAACTCGTTATGTCAAGTCTCTGGTCCCCTCAGAGGACAATGTACTTCGATTTAACCGATTAGGAACTACGTAGGCCCAAGCAGGCGCCGTCAAAAATATGTGACATCACAGCAAATGGTGCGAGAATTCCAAGGTGGCGTCGCCACCTGTATTTTATTTTTGCGCATTTTCTCGATTATTAAGCGTCTTCGCGCAGCAAGCGTGGTGTTCTTGGTATCGTGGAAGACTACTTTACTAATGCGAGAAAAATCGTTTTGCTCTTTAGTGTCCCTTTAACACCATAGCTTTCGTAAGTAACCAAGATAACTTCAAGCATCTACTTACCACATATTTGTTAAAATAATGCTTGACGCCATGCCTATTACATTGTTCTTTTGATAGCATTATTATTATTTGTGAGCAATTTTATGTTAAATGTTTTTTTTGTAATAGCCGAGTTATGTCACGTTCGCTCTTCAGTTATATTGCTCGTATTTTAAAGGGACCGACAACTGCCCAGAACATGAAATGAGATGACTGCACTGATGAAAAGATTGTCCGTCGCATTGACTCAAACAACCCTGTTTATCTCGTGAGAGGTGGATTTATATTTTTATTTCTTCATTGAAAGTCGCGAAAAATGACCTTTGGCGACTCTGGCGGCAAAATCATAAATGGTCCGATGAAGCCGGTCACGTTACCGTTGATTGGTGTACGCGTTCGATGACTTTTCTGTTACTACTGAAATATTGTTCATTTCTTATAATAAAAGATATTACTCCATAAAAATGTACATATAGGCCTGCGTTAGTTGTATGCAACAAAGTGGCGCGGCCTTCGCTTGGCGTAGGCAGCCTTGACACAGGCGCAGGCAACCTTGGGCGCAGGCGCACACAACGCTGTACAAATCCCCAGAAGGTGTATAAAGCCACATCATCTCATTGTAACAACTTGCTATTTTCAAAAATGGTTGGAAAGCTCAAAATAAAGGTGGTTAAGAATAGTTACAGTAACTCCTGCGAAAGCAGAACGACGACAGCTTTCACAAGGGCTAGCCGCATCGCTATCAATCCTCAGCGTTGCTGGACCAAGCCTTCATGCGTGTTTGGAGCCTTTCAGATCGAAAAATACTGCTTATAAAATAACTACGTGCTTTCAGGATAAACCACTGCAGCTACAAACGCTACGAAGGGTAAGCTTCCTGTCGCGCCGTAAAAAACTAGGTCGAGAAAAATCAGTTGTCGGTCCCTTTAATGCGCCACATTTTGTTGTGTAAATGCGCTGGTCGTGATTGAAAGTGTGTTGTTTTCCTTGCCTCTCTTTATTGTATAACGTAATGATCAATACGTTCCCGCATGTGTTACTGTAACATTTTTTCTTGCTGTTCTCATTTCCTATGTATTTATACCCGTTCATTTTGTACACTGTTCAAGTGTAACATTTTCTTGCATTAGCCTCCTTAGGCAATGGATCCAGGGGCCTGTAAGGTGCTTTTAAAAAAATAAAATAAATGAAAATAAAAATGAAAATAAAATAAATGAAAATAAATAAATAAATAACTAAACAAATAAATAAATAAATAAATAAATAAATAAATAAATAAATAAATAAATAAATAAATAATGCTGCGTGCATTAATGTAGCGCAGCGCTCCTCAGCTTGCTCGTTTTTGCAAGGGCCGGAACGTGCCGCTTAAGAATTCCATTTCAGATTTGCTTAGCGACAAAGTTGGAGTGCTTACGCATGCGCCGAATTCTCCTGATGCCGTGCTGTAGGCCTCAACTATTCTCTTGCCTCTCTGCCTTTCTGTAAATTCTTTCTCTCTCTCTCTTTTGCTGTTTTGCGTGCGAAACAAGGCCTTAGTCTGTTCAAACAAGGCCCTGCATCCGCACTCTTTGCAGTGCGCAGGCCAAGTTCCCTGACCCGCTAATCTGTCCGCAAGCATAGCGGTGATCTCTCCATCTAGTGTTCAGGCATCTGCCAGTTTGTCCAATGTAGCTATTGTTGCAGGTCAGGGGATATGGTAAACCAGAGCATTCGACAAATTTGGTTTGGTGTCTTGTTTCGCATTTATCTTTTTGGGACGTGTTAACGTCGTTCTGGTTCACTCTTGCACAGACCTTTGAGTTTCATTGGGGCCGAGAACACTACGCCCACATCGCGCTGGGCTGCAACTTAAGCTTGCGTGAAATGTTGTGTACGTAAGGAATGACTGCCGGATGTTTTTTTTCTTTTACTTCCCTGGTTTGCTTCCGCGCATGACAAGGCCTCAGCCCTTTCAGGCATTTCTCTGCTATGAAAGCAAGAACCTGTGTGGGAAACCCGCTTGAACGCAATCTTACCCATCGGGCTCGGAGGCTGCTCTCTGTGCTATGAAAGCATGACTTTTTCAAGGCCAGCGTGAAACGACTTGATGCGATGCCTCTCTTCGCCATCTTTCATTGATCCGAGTCGAATGGCCGCATCGGTCCCCCCTGACTGTTGACTGCCCAAAAGCTGCAATAAATGTTTTCACGGGTGTGTACTGAGGCCATTGTTCTGAGAGCGCTTGAGACACCACAAAAATAAGAGCACGTACAGGAGCGAACTTTTTATTAAATAGGTTACACCAACAATAAAATTGTAGCTTTAGTAGAGGTTTTACATTCGATATATTAGTTGTCACAATTGTAAAGGGTCAAAGAAGCATACGCAAAATATATAACAATGCACATGACACAATTTGGTGAAGACCTATAGCCTGTAAAGCATTCTTCCTTCCCAGGCTGTCTTGAAATCTTCGAAAATAATCATTTATGGGGCAGGTGTGAAGTAAGAAACGTTCCGTAGAGTATCTGAGAGCTTGAACAACTAATAATTAAGAATGCAATATATACACCGACTTGCTGCAAGTGATGGTTGATGCAAGCCATGGTCCCTTGCTTTGTGGTACATGATTATTCTTGAAATTTGGTACATATTCCGGGTGACGTACATACATACGACAGTGTACCAAGACTGCAGCCTGGGCGTCTCAATGTGAAGCTTGATGCACAGCTAACTGCAAGTATTCAGTTCTTGAACGCTAACTCGATCATCCACTCGCGCGTCCCACATCCGGTATTACTGCAACAATCTCTTTGCAACATACACAGCGACCGAAGTGTTGTAACCCATACATTTCACATATTAAGCTCGAGCAACAACGCTACAGCATAACATTCTCCTATTGTGCAAAAGCAGCGAAACAGAGGTAGGCCCAGATAGGACAATACGGTCGGTGTACCCAAGTACACCCCATGCTTCTTGATCGCCATACTCAGGCCGATATGCAAGCTAGGACTGACTGGATTGCTTCAGTCGCCGCCTCTTCTGTCTTGTAAGTTAGCTTCTGCACTTTCTTCACGAGGTCAGCGCTTGAGCGCAGTTTCTTCAAAGCGTCGATGCCTCTCTCGTCGTTTAAGTCAGGACCCGAAATCACGAACTTCGCAGCCTTCTTCAAGAGACGAGCGTTCCTGTCTAGAATGTCCTTCATCTCCTCGAAGGTTCCCTCGGAGTCGTCGTGGCGGAAGAAAATCCTGAGAGCGCTGACTGTGAAGTTTACCCTCATGCCCTGAAGGACCGTTTCCACCTCTTTGGGCGAGATTACCGAGTCGTTGCAGACGCGGACGACGTTCAGCGTGTTGTTCGTGGCGAGCAACCCCGACAAGGATGTCGCCAACGCGGGCGTCATCGCTTGCGCGTACATTGTGAAGTGCGAAATGGAGCGGTTTTCCTTTAAGGCATCAAGAATGCCTATAAGATGGCGCTCGTTGCCTTTTTCAACGAAGTGGTTGTCCCTGATTTCGCGGAGCGTCGTTGTACGCATCACTAAGGAAGCGATGCCGTTCGCTAGTGCGTCGAACGTGTGTTGCTGGGGCAGAAGCGAGAGCCCGCGAAGTGTCTTGTCTGCGGCCACGGCGTCGAAAAACTCTTCAAGAACACCCTCGTCGGCCGAGGGGGTCACGGATACTGACAACCCGGGACAGCAGG
The DNA here is from genome assembly GCF_013339695.2 of Rhipicephalus sanguineus. Lineage (NCBI taxonomy): Eukaryota > Metazoa > Arthropoda > Arachnida > Ixodida > Ixodidae > Rhipicephalus > Rhipicephalus sanguineus. Next base: position 64,775,205 of record NC_051185.1, on the reverse strand, counting down.
CTTGTCTGCGGATGAGCGCGGTGAGCTCCGGGAGAAGCTCCTCGGGCCACACGATCTGAAGCCTTTTGAATACATTAGCGTAGCGTTCCTGCTCCAGCAATGACAAGAGTTTATCACTGTCGACGGGGCACACTTCCCTGATGTCCACGACTTTTAACGTCGTGTTCAAAGGAAGCATCTCGGCGAAGGCGAATAAAGTGTCGGAAGACAACTTCATGTCGCCTAAAGTGAACTTCTTGAGGGTCTCGTTTCCAGCAAGGGCTTCTACGAGAACTACGACGCCTTCGTCACCACCGCAGGAGTTGTAGAGGCTTAGTTCAGTCAAGCACTTGCCCTGTCGGATGTAGCTAGCAACCTCCTTCGCGTATCCAGCGCCCGTGTTTTTGCAGCGCAAGACCAAGGAATGCAGTCCTGTAACCACCTCGGTGAGAGTGGTGCCCAAGTCCTTCCCTTCGCAGTCGATACCAAGAGAAAGTTTCTCCAGCAAAGCGCTATACTGCACGCCGTCGAAAGCGACTTTGAGCGCGCTCATTGAGATTCGGCGTAGATTAAGCGATCTCACGAGTATGCCTATGCTACACATTCGCCGGAGCAGAGCAGCATATCCTTCCGAAAGCTGATCGTACATCAGCTCGTAGTCATGCGTGTCCTCCGTATCGTCCTGGTTTCGTTCAGTTACTCGCCCTAGCAGGTATAACAACTCAGCAGGATGCTGGGTGACAACACCCTGGGGGTGAAAATCCAGAGTTGACGCTACAGGCCATGTTCAAGTCAGAATAGCTTCTTTGTTTCTTTATACTTCGGCAGTGCGAATTGTGCCGTGTATGTGTTAATAGCACAGGGGGTGAATAGAAGTTTGTCGAACCTGTCACGTCACTGCTTTGATCAGCCAAAAATTATCGTGCTGCAGTGTTGTCGCGAATGTATAACTGCCCGTGAATGTCGGCTTTGTGATCTCGTTATCAGGAACCGATCCGAGGAAATCGGCGTGTCCGTCAACGACCGACGGAATCTTTGTGGCAGGCTTTGCAAAAGAGAAGGCGCGCTTTGAGACAGCGTCAATTTGATGTTTGGAAGGCTTGAAGGAGCCTAGTTGGAGAAAAGGAAAGCGGCAAATGTATTAGTTTTTTTTTTAAATAATAACGCTTACTGTAGGCCAAAATTGTAAGAGCAAGCTACGCAAACGGGATACCGTCACGTGTGGTACCCTTAAACTCTTAATGAAAATCTCGATGTTACCTTGATTATTTCTACAAACGCGCAGAGCTGTATGTTATAGCCCACCACTCGCACATGACGTGCTCCGATTTCTTAGTGAACGTATAAAGCGGCGGCCGTGGTATATTAAACGGGGATTAGCTGCAGCAAAACCTTGCGCTGTGGACAACAAATCCAACTGTAACGATACTGTATAGCTGCACAAAAGACAGAACTAGGTGCATAACATGGAAGAGTCCACTGAAAACAACCCGTGTCGAGCCCCGCCATCCCGAAATGGGTCAGGGTCAGCCGCCTATTCAAAGCTCTTTACTGCATGCTTAGATGCACTAACACTGGCAGCGAAGGGACACTGGAGAAGAGTGCCGGCGAATATCTCAGCAACTTGCATGCGGTGTTCTTATCGCTTCCTGCTTTCCAGCGTTGTATGTGCTCATTTCCAATACGGGATAGACCCCAATAAACGAAGTGCTATAGTGTGGTTGAAGAGCACAATTTGGAGATGATAAGTACAACGGTATCAATGCGATCAACGCATAAGAAAAAGAACACGAGACGAGGACAAAGAACAAGAACATTTATGTAATAGGGTTCAATAAGGGGCAAGGAAGCAATTCAAGGAAGAGTTCAGTGAAGGGTCAAGGAACGTCAAAGTGCTTTCAGCGCTATTTTCGATAGCAAGGCCTTAAAAGACCTCGGATGCATTTTTGGCACGTCATAATGCTAGTGCGGGAATACTTAGAGAGTAAAGCCCTGGCTCCATTAAAGAGAGACATTACAAAAGCGTCGAGCTATAAAAATCAGTAACCGTATCTCAAAAGCGAGGCCTCGTCACTTTTCCCTCAACGAAGGCATAAAGATATGCATCTTGTAAATCAGTGCCGCCCAAGCGAACGAAATATAAGCAACTACGACTAATGAGCAGCAGATGCGCGATTATTAATATTGAATCACACGAGGACGCTTTCCATGCAATGATAAAGGTCGAGTGAACATATATGTCGTAACAGAAATGTCATTCGCTTTCTTTTTGTTTTGCCTTAGTTTGACACGTGAACCATTTAAATGAAAGAAAACGGTGGTTTACATCATTCGAATGATTATCGTGGCTGCCACGCGGGAACATCAGTCACAAAGTACGCGAGCAGAATGCGCATTTATTAAAAACACCGACAACCGCAGCAAGGCTTCAGCAAAGTTGATGCGACTGTGCGTTGCCGAACAAAATTGACCCCATGCTTGACTTATCAAAGAAAGATATCCTACGTCGATAAGTATCAGGACTGTACGGTAAGCATTTGGATAGGCCTTTTGGAAGACACGTGCGTAGAGCCAATATTTTATTTCTGCTATCATTTTTTGTAAATTGTACTGACATGTTTTGCTCAACATGGAGCTCCGAATGGGGTTGGCTTCGCTGTTCTTGCAAAAACATGCCTGATAATGGAATTCCTCGAGTTAGTCACCGCTGCATTGTTTGCAACCACCAAATGCTGTCTATCCAAGCACGAAAACATGCTAAGGCCACGTCCAAATCAGCACATCACATTTCGCTGTAGCATCACAGCGGTTACTTTCAAGACAAAACAAAAACGCATTCACCCGAAAGAACACTATAAGGCTCGTTCACACCTGCGACTTTAGCACCGGTCGCAAATGGTCGCAGAATGACTGCTTTGGCTCAGACGCTCGCTGCTATAGCAGCGAGCGTCTGAGTCACGCGACTGCAATCCCAAGCTTCTGAACCAATCACGCGCGCAGGAACAAGACAGTCGGCTTATTTTACGGGGCAATGGCAATGCGATCCATATGCGAGCAGACGTGAATTGGCGACGGGTACAAGTCGCGCGCAGGTGTGAACATCGGTCGCCTTGAGTCGCTTTCTGGTCGCCAGTCGCAAATGGTCGCGCGACCGATGGAAGTCGCAGCTGTGAATCAGCCTTATGACAGTAACACTGCATGATACAGTGTTCAACGTGTTAATCATATACCATGTGCTGCAGTAAGCATACGCGTTCTAACTGAATCAAGAAGCACGGGGTCATGCGCGCACAAAGAAACACGAACACACCTGAATCGCTCAGCACTTTCACAGCAGACCCGTTCCGTTACCTTCCGCTGTACCGAGGCAATGCGAGAGCACCAAAATTAAGATCGCGTGTGGTCTGCGGTGACGGCGACCAGAGATCACAGATCGCTCATTAGCCTTTATAATTAACCTGCGCCGCCCATAAGGGAGGACGGCGTCGCGTCGTGCAAGGGGAGAATGGAAGTGAACCATAAAAGAGCGCAGAGGCCATCTCCTCGGGATGCGTATGCACGCCAAACGCAGCGTTGTCAAGTTTAATTCCGCTAACTCTTAAGACAATTCTGTATTAGACATTCAACTAAAATAAAACGTCCTAAAACTGAAGCGGCATTTAAGCTGTACTTAATTCACGATATTGGCATAAATTGCAAGTCCATAGCTCGTTAGTGGATTTAGCATTGTGAACGGTTACCGTCCCACGTATGTGACCAAACATCGCCCGATTGTATAAACCTAACGTGAAATTTGGGCGATTTGGTAACGCATGACGAAACAAAGCGTACAACTATTGAGGCGAGGACAAAAGGAAGAAGGTCGAATAAGGCCGCCGTTCGTCCTTCGTGTCATTGTCTCAGTAATGGCGCCGTGGCTCGTCAACATGGCATCAAATGTCGACGCCCACGACAATCACTCCATCTATGCACCTCACCCGCTAGAGAAGCGTATATGCGTCTCGTGGTATACGAGACATTCAAGCAACGCTTCGCACAACAATAACTACCCAAAATATCTGCTGCCGCGCTTATTTCTCGACTTACGTACTCAGATCTGAATTTTTCGTCTTTTTCGGGACGTTCAAAGCGACCAAAAAGCGCAATCGTAATGGGTGCTAACGGCAACACTCACCCACTTGGTGTCCTAGACTCGCGGTCTTCTTGATCCCCGGTGCAGCGAAGCTTCGTTAGGCGCCAGCGTAGGTCAGGAAGCCAAGCTTGGTGATCAACGACTGATGTAGGTTCGTAGCAGCCGTCGAGATATGTCACCAGTTGCACATTTATGACGTTGATGATGCGCGTCCTATACCAACACGCATACGTTGGAGACGCTCTTGTTTCTGGGCATGCGCAGGAATAGCTCGACGGCAATCAAGCATTTCAATCGGGCAAAAGAAAGAGGAGGACACGCCAAGGTCGACACGCTCCGTGATAAGGAGAGCCACCTCAGTTACAATCACAGAGCGGTGATCTGCCGCGCTGAAGGCTTGCAATACACATAACTTGGGCACCGTAAACTGGTATAACCCGACGAGACGTGCGAGCGCATATTGTCACGTCGCATATTGGCAGCCGCTCCACTGGTGCCGAAATCCCCCGGTCCTCGCCTTCCAAGACTTCTAGCTTCGATGGCATCAGTGGAGCGGCTGCGCAAGAACCGCGGCGTCCTGCAGGCCTCCGTTCCCGATGCCGCTCAAGTGGAATCTCACGTTGCCTACCTGATTCAAAAGAACGCGGAGCTCGTCAACCTCAACAAGGACATCTTCGACGCCACTGACGACGACGCTTACGAGGAAGAGGCTGCAAACAAAGCGACGGCCACGAGTACTTCAAGGCCGGAGGCTACATTACCGAACGCCGATGCCGGTGGTGCCAGAGCCTCGGCAAACAACGAGGTGAGTGACCCTTCACCTCGAGTACCAGAGATGACTCCCAGTCAAGCAGGGGCGTAGCCAGGGGGTGGGGGGGTTCAACCCCCCCCCCCCCGAAATTTTTCAGTTTTGCTTGCGTATATATACAGGCGCACATACAAACGCACGCACGAACATACATAAAGTATGGTTGAAACACCCCCCCCCCCCCCCCCCCCCCCCCCCCGAAAAAAATTTCTGGCTACGCCCCTGCAGTCAAGGAACCGTGCCGCGTCATCGCACAGTACTAAACAAAAATAACCAGAAACGGGAGTAAACTGCTTGTCCTCTAGCGCACTACCTTTTCTGTTTTTTTTTTTACACGTACCAGTCGCGGTAAAAATTTACTCTCGCGATAACCGAGTTTTTGAACGTAGCAACGGTAGTAATTTTTTACCCCCGCTGAGGTTTTCAGCGAGTATAGTAAGAGTAATTTTTTACTGCCTTTACAATGTTTTCCCGGTGATTTCTGAGTTATTTCTCGGTTGACAGTTTCTTGTGGCTGATGTAGTAGTATTTATTTACTCCCCTAACTCAGTTTTCGCGGCGATTTCTGATGGTTAAAAAAAAAAAGGAGCGCGATTGCACCATGATCCATCGAAATTCGAATTTAATCAACGTAGAAAACACAGTATCCATGACATATATAGAGATAAACACATACACATATACATACACACACACACACGCACACACACACAACCATGCAGAATAAAACACCACTTCAACCGACTGCTCCGCTGTACAACCGTACTCCGGCCATCCGGTATATATAGGCACCGCGTCTTGACCCGCCATGTAGTGCAGGTAGGAGACTTATGTTTTGCTTGCTTGAACAATAAAGATTCACAGCGCACGCGTAAACTTTTAAGTTTGGCGGCAAGTCGCCATGAGACACACCGACCTTTTTAGTATAAACCCGCCTTATCTGACCTTTTTGATTATCCAATTATTCGCTGGCACTCCGTTTTTTTTTTTTTATTGACATGATGTAAGGAGATGTTGGCGCACAAATAAGGCGCCGGCTACTCCTTAGCTCTTGGAGTACATAGGGTCCATAAAAATAAAGTACATATTGTCCAAATTTCTGATCACAATTAACCCGTAGTACATACAATATACAACTTAGCGTAACAGTCAAGACATAACAGTCAAAACAACATATTCAACAATCACATACATGTGTACACACGGTGATGTTAAAAAAAAGAAACAGCAACTGTTGCATAACATATCCAATACAAAAATAGTCATCCGTGTTGGCCGCACTCCCGTTAGCAGTGCTGATGCACAAACCCGCAAAATATACCTAAGCACACACAAACCACGGCCACTCAACAATTTTTTCATTGCGCAGCGCTACACAAACACAGTAGCAGCACATATCCAGGAACGCCGGCGAAGTAGAGCGGCGCCGTGCCTGTACCAGGTTCTAACGACGGCCTCGCTAGGCCTTTTCGAGGAGCACGGCTATGCGATAAACGACAGCTGGCGATCTCCTCTGCAATTTTCGTCGTCGTTATTTTAGAGACAAATTAAAAATAGGTGTCCGCTATTCGAGGAGTCTTACGGAGCGATGCACTTACAACGAACGAGACCGCTCGCAGGCCCGGTTTTCACCGTTCTCGTACTCGCAGTGCACCGTCGGCCGCACGTTGGTTCCGTCTGCCTCGATTGGCAGGGGCGTAGCCCCGTTAGGGCACACCGGGCCCGTGCCCCCCCCCCCCTAAATTTTTTTTTTTGCCATAGCATACAGAGCAGTAAATGACACTCGACCACATCTGCCTGCTCGTCCCCACTACAGATTAAGGAGCTCGTCCCCACTGCTCGTCCCCACTACAGATTAAGGAGGTGCCCCCCCCCCCCCCCGAAAAAAATTTCTGCCTACGCCCCTGTCGATCGGGGCTCGCCTTCGCGCTAGATGTTTCACAGCGGCGGCCGCATGGAGTGAAATACAGTTTGGACTATACACAGTTGTACACAGGACTGTACACAATCTATGCGACGCTTGTTTCACCTGCTCCGGCGAGGCACTCACACCGGCCGCGGGCCGGCTCGGTGCCGACGACGTAGTGAAGCCTTTTTCTTATAGTTGTAGCCGGTCACTCTCCAGGAAGCAACCACGGACGATCACACCAGCCGGATTTTGTTGGCGCTGGGAGTGTTCTTCGTATCTCTTCGCGATTCGGCACGGAAGCGAGGTATCCACGGCGTCCAGGCTCGGAGCCTTGCGCTCGTAAGCGCACGGCCGCTCGATGATAGAAGAAGCACCTGCAGATCCAGCCCGCTGTGCGCAGCAGCTTGCCATCACCGCCACCACACATATACAGCGCAAGCTTCTTACTCGTCCCACAGGCGCTGAGCCGTGCCCCCATCTGGGAGGCAGAAAGCGCCTTTTCCGAAGAACCACTCAACAACAACAACTCGCCTGTCTCCAGGGCCGGTATCTGCAGTACGGCTTTCCAGCAGGCTTTTTTCTTCGAGCTGAACAGGGAAAAATCTAGGGACTTTACTTCGAGCAAGTCCTTTCGTTCACAGGCTGCTTTTCTCGCTTGTTGTGCTTCTGCAGCTGAAGTGCCTGAGGCGCGACAATGCCCAGCTTTGAAAAAAAAAAAAAACTCGAACGGGCACTCATCGTCGGACAAAAGCCGCCGAAGCGGGGCGAGCGGGAGGACCTTGAGGTCACATGGTAATAAACTCTCAAACGGGGGTTAAAAATTACGTGACAGAATACTCTCTACGTAGTAAAATTGGATTATGACATCCTTTTACTACGTTCCTCAGAGGTGGTGGTAAAACTATGTCATGTGCCACTTTTACTCCAACGTGAGGTAGTAATTTTAGAAGCGAGGGAGTTTTCAGAGGTAATGAGCCGCAAAAACCCCCATCTCGGCTAACTTTTGCTTACAGTCCTGCCGAAACTACAGATCCCCACGTTTTCCGGCGCGCTTCGCGATTGGCAGTCCTTCTGGGACCACTTTAGCGCCACGATACATCTCAACGACGAACTTCTGCAGATCGAGAAGTTTAAGTACCTGCTCTCATATTTGACTGGTGCAGCCAAGAGAGCAATCGAAGGTTTCGACTGACGGAAGATAATTACAGCGTCGCCATCAAGACTTTGACGGTGCGGTTTGGACGACGCGACTTGCTCATCAACGAGCACGTTGACCACCTCCTCGCCTTGGCACCAGTGAAGTCTTCGGCAGAGGTTGGAAAACTTCGACTACTCTACGACAAAGTCCAGTTTCGTGTCTCCGCATTGACCGGTTTGCGCGTCTCACCTGACCAGTATAACGTTGTCCTCAACCGCGTCTTAATGAAGTGCCTACCTGACGACTTCGCGATACTCTATCGCCAGAAGGCGAAGGAAGTGCCGCAGGATACATCCGGTATTGCGACACCTGAAGAGAGAGCTCGACAGGCTACAGAAATGCTACGGTTTCTGCGTGTCCAGGTTGAGATAAGAGAGGAAGGCAGGCTAGGACGAACGGCGTCAGCTTCCTCACGTTTGATACCTGAAGAGGACGTCCAACCTCCGCCAGCACCAGTGGAACATCTGTCAACGGCGTCCGCACTTGCTGCCGAATCTATTGCAGTGACGCAAGAAGCGTGCCCTTTATGCAACGATTGTCGTCACACTATCGCGGAATGCAACGTCCAGCTCTCGGCGGATGAAAAAAGGGCTCGCTTGCGCAGTGCTCGATGCTGCTACCGCTGCGGCAGGAGGAATCACGTGGCTCGTTTTTGCCGACTATCGGGGAACGTCACGTGTAGCAAGTGCCATCGTCGACATTTGACCGTCCTCTGTGAGCTGTTCACCCCAGATGCATCAGCCCGTACAAACGTGACGACAGTGGATCAGGCCGAGCCACGCATCGCCGGACGAGACACCAGCACGCTGCCAGTGACATCTATACCAAGCGCCCTGAGCGGAATTAGCGCAGTACTTCTCCAGACAGGACGAGTGTGGGTTGAGTGCGGGTCACGAGGGCGTCTCGTACGTATTCTCGACAGCGGCAGTCAGCGCAAATTTATTCGAGCGGATGTCTCAAAGGACCTCAGATATGCCTGGTTATTGGAAACGAGGAACTTTCCTTGGTTACGTTCGGCCACTCGAAGCCTCGCCAAGTAATGCGCAGTCGGCGGGTAGCTTTGACTCTTCGAGGCCAACGTAGAGACATAGCGGTAACCGTGGAGGCTTTGGAGATACCTGAAGTGTGTACGGTCACAAGCCCGCCTATCAGCAGTACAGTCTTGGAGCGTCTGTGCGAGAAGAACTATGACGTCGCGGACAACTATCATCCCGACGCATGGCAGCCACATGAAATATGCACTACTTAGTTCCGACGTCTACTGGAAGGTGGCAACTGGAATGATTGATCGCTTAACCAGCGATCTGACGGCCGTGGAGACCAGGTTCGGATGGACCGTTCAGGGAACTATGGAACTCGCAGGAAGTTCAACACCTACCAGCGCTCTATTCCTGAACTGCAACACGACTTCGCTTACTGACTTCGATCCTTCTACGATGCGGCGTCTAGACGTCATCAGAGTCGAGCCATCTGATGAGGAAAAGGACAAGGCTCTGCCAGCACTTAATATATTGAAAGAGAGAACTGTGAACTTATATGAGCGCAACCAAGTGCCGCCGAAGATCAGGGAAGTAGCCCTGCTTATCTACGACCAATATACCTCGCCTGGACCTCTGAAGCGACGTGAGAAGTTGTGGAGGTGCTTGGTAGTTTCACGGATGTTGCAGACCCCTCCCGGAAGCCGCCCCCGCTGGCCCGATGCACGGGAGTGTTGACTGGCACATGCAGTGCCAGTCAACACTCCCGTGCATCGGGCCAGCCGCAGGATCAGGGGATTACCTCCCGACGCCGACGTTACGCTTTGCACCACTTGAACCGGCATGACCAGAACTTGCGTTCAGACCACCCGATCCGGCACGGAAAGCACGATGGTGAACCGGTACACACTTGAGAGCCCGCGGGTTCCGACGCCGTTTCATGGCACTGTGCTTGAAGACGTCGAAGTCTGGTTAGTCGACTTCGAGCGTGTGGCTGCCTTGAACGAATGTGACGACACTGCCAAACTACGACGGGTGTACTTCTACTTGGAGTACGGGGGAGCACGTACGTGGTACCAGAACCGCGAGGACCAACTGACGTCGTGGCGCGAATTTTGCCGTCGGCTGCTGGACACTTACACTAGTCCTGACCGCCACGAACGAGCGGAACGAGCGATCCAGGCCCACATCCAGATGCCCAATGAAACTGTGACGACCTATGTCGAAGATATGACGCGCTTGTTCAGACGAGCTGATCTAAGAATGGCAGAGGAGAAGTTGCGGCATCTGATGCGAGGAGTCAAGGAGCAGCTTTTTGCTCGTCTTGTACGGAGCCCTCCGAAGACGGTCGCCGAGTTCTTGTCTGAGACCGTCACAATGGAAAAGATGCTTCAGCATCGATCCACCCTCTAGGAGCAGCAACTCAACAGTACGTCCGCTACTGAGGTTTCCGCGGCTATCGGCAGCAACACCGAGTGTCTGCGAGATCTCATCCACTCTATAGTGCGCGAGGAGTTGCACAAAGCCGCCGCACCACCACTTCCTACGGTAAGATCCATTGCCAGTATTATAAAGGACGAGCTATACCAGGCGAGGTTGATTGGTCGTAGATCAGCAGGGATATTCGTAAACGCGTCGATTAGTCCTGACACAAAAATTTTCGCCCCGCGTTTTTTTGCTGCAATGTGTTGCTGGGGGCCTGTTAGTCATAACACGGCACATCGTTTGCTGCAGGGCGCGACAGATAATTAATTACAAGCTCCTCATTACCGACACAGCCTCAGTTTCGGTTTGACAGAGCTCCAAAAGCGACAAGCCGCCGGGTGCAACTATCACCACCTAGCGAGTGAAACGCTTGGTCACGTGAGCACATAGAACAGTGACGCATTTCCGCGCGGTCTGTCGTCGTCGGGCTCATCATCGTCTGATGGCGACGATTTTCTTGCGGCGGGTATGGAAGAAATTTTAGACGTGGCGAATCACTTCAGGTTTGACCCGCTGGCGAGGAGCGATTCGTCGGGAAGCGCGTCAAAACAGAAATGGCGGCTAAGACGTCATCATAACTTGTACCGGCTGCAACGGTTACGTAGGGGAAGTAGGGGGGTCACCTCGGGTCACCTCCGAGGGTGTCAATGCACTAGGTGCGGCCTATAATGCTGGATCGCGCTCGCGAACTTCAAAATTCATATAAAATACCTTCCAAGCTTTATTCGCTGTCGATATTTTGCAGATGGTACACGCACGTATACGGGAATCGATCCAGCAGGCTATCTCGGCCGCGAAATTTTGTGTCAGTACTAGTGATGCAGAACTATCGATGGTACTATCGATAGCTGAGTCACTATCGAACTATCGATGGTGAAAATGCTATCGATAGCGCTATCGATAGTAAAAAATTCGATGGTACTATCGATAGTATAAAATCAACAGCGCGGACTCACTGCAGAATAAACTTGGTTTTCCGCGTGCGTGGTACATAGTGGAGCCGGAGGAGCAGGCTGAAGGGCAAGAACGTTAACATCATTGCGTTCTTCACCAGAGTGCTTTGCTGACACATGATCATAACGTCAAAATGTTCAGCTGTAGTGGAAAGGAAGCCTTTACATGTGGTAGGACTGCGCGGCTTCAAATTGATATTGCATTTTATGATTTCAAAATAAAAAATATACCAAGAAGTTAATTGTAAGGTGAACTGGTTGCTTTTGGATACGAATTTATTGATGGACATATTCTGCCATTTTGACTGCGGAAATAATTAATTTCTCTGCCAAAAATTGCTCATAAATTAAGCGAAGCTAGTAGTAGGCTATCGCAAATATTTTGGTAATATGGCCGGCCTCTAACCGCATCAATATTCACACCACTATCGATAGTATTGTCACGTGGTTGTGGGGTGAAGAATGCTACAGCAAGACTACGAGATACGGAGCTCTTTATTTGGCGAACTTGTGTCCAGGAAATCAAAACTCAAAATACAAGCGATACATGATGCGCACTGATAGCGCCGGGAGCAGTCGTCAGCCGTTGAGTAATCTGATCATCGGTGGTCGCGTTGTCCTTTACACATCAGCCATAAAACCTTCCAGCCAGTGTTGTACACGTTCCTCTAAAACAGGAACGAAAGCTCGTTCCTCGTTTCTTCCCAATCTTGGAACGAGTTCCCGTTACAAGTTCCTTCATTGCGAAAGGAACTCGTTCCAGTTACATTTCGAAAATTGGAACGTGTCGTTACATTAACGTTACATTTTAATATTTATAAACAGAGAGTTCCGGATAACCCTGAGGCGACATAAAGTGAGCAATTTAAGGCTAACATTGAACTACATATATTTTCCGGATTTGACACCGCCGGCAGTAGGTTATATGTAAATAAATTGAATATTTATATGTTGATTATATGAAAGACGAATTTTCTGAGAGACCACCGGCCCAGTGGCGTATCCAGGGGGGGGGGCACACCGGGCCCGTGCCCCCCGAAATGTTTTGCTGCCATGTGTTACAGAGCACGAAATGACACTCGACCACACTTGCCTGCCTGGACTCCACGTCAGATCAAAGGCGTGCGCCCCCCCCCCCCCCCTCCAGAAAAAAAAATTTCTGCCTACGCCACGCACCGGCCACGTTACATACATGTCTAACTGCAACTTTCGTGCTCGTCTATTACAAGTGCAACACATGGGGCCCTTTCCACGCCAGTCTTCAAATGCGCTGTCGGACTATACTGAGCTTCAGATATTCAAATAGAAATTCCCACACATGCACCAATATGAATAAGACTCTTGCACAGGAAACCACATCGAAAAGAATAATACATAAGCGTTTAATGAGTGCTTATTTGATATCGCAGTGTGAGTAGAAAATAATTTCCAGGATACATATTCGCAACCTAGTAAAGTTCCTTGTTCGCACTCAGCAAGAGTCGCATTTCGATGTTGGTATCCGACTGAGGAACCTGTTTTCTCGTGAGCACTTCCTTGGCAATGTTGAAGAGCCGTTCCATCAAGTGCTTGAGGGTACTGGCGTGTTGTACACAAATAGGGACAAATCAACCGTGGTCTTTCGTAGGGGTGAGGGCAGGCTCAGCGGGCGCAACAAGAATGTAGCGCTGGATGTACGCGTATCGTTTATTGCATGACGGACGTTATCGGTGCGGCGGCTGTCGAACTGAACAATAATAAATGTTATAGACCGATAGCCGCGGAGATAACTCGTATGTTGAATTGATGCCTGCCCAAACGAAACCATCGTAGGCACCGCGGGCAGGCGCCTCTGCTGTACCTGCGTCCACTGCGTTTCGGTCCTCTTCCCCGCTATTCACGCAACCGGGTGTCAAAAGACCGATTTGTCAATAGCTGCCCGCGGCATGCACGAGATACTAAAGGGATGATCGAGCCAGCCGCTAAAGACCACGCGACCGAGAGAAACATTCCCAGAAACATTCCCAACGCTTCGCAGTCGGCAGCGCAGCCTCCCCCTAATACGCAGCCTCCCCCCCCCCCCCCCCCGCCTCTAAGACACACACACAAAAGCTACTTTCGAGTTAGCCGAACAAAAAAATCACCGAGGTAAAAAAATTGCGTGCCCCTCTCTGGCGGCAGCCTTACAATGGAGTTCGATGATTCTCGAATGTCAAGTAAAAGTTCCGCCAGAACGACCCGTGATTGTTGTCG
>NC_051185.1:64713359-64761432 GCF_013339695.2 Rhipicephalus sanguineus | reverse complement strand
TAATTTGCCACTTCTCGCAATGATTTTACCTTGTTCATCAGATTGAAAGTGTTTTAAAAGAATGAAAGATCAGGGCACGTAACTGAATATTCTCACGAGGGCGTCTTGAAGCCGGTACACACAATTTTATTCAAGTTCGGCAAAATAAATTCGAACTATCAGCATTATGGCTTGCAAGCGCTTAAAAAATGCATTAATCGCAGTTATTACATATAAAGTGGGTACCGCTTCTAAAGCACTATTTAAGTGGCATGTTTCCATCAAATGTCCGTTCCTAAGAACGCAGGAACTTCGCCACCATTTTTACAATTGCAAAGCGCGATTTGCTCTCCCAAGGATAATTTCTGAGGATCAACCATTGGTCCTTACAGGAGTAACATTTGCTCCTTCAGGGACCATTTCCGAAAACCAACTGTTAGTCCCTACAGGAGTAACATTTGGTCCTTCAGGGAACATTCCGAAAATCAACTATTAGTCCTTACAGGAGCAACCGTTAGTCCTCTGGCAGTTAATCATTCAAAGACTAACTGTTTATCCCCTTGCAGTTCATCCCCAAAAGGACTATTGGTTGTGGCAAATGAGTTGATCCCCAAAAGGACTAACCTCCCTACCCTTTTTAGTCCTTTTTTTCTTAGAGTGATATATAGGACGCAGGAAAGTATAGATGTGTAGTGTGAACAATATCTGAGACATTGTGGTCATAACTTTGTGAGATACTGTATTTTGTGTAGTGCGAAAAAATAAAGTGTCAACACTCCTTGACTGTATTGGTGATTTAGTTGGTGCATTTTCTCAGGAAAACATTCCTTTACACACTAAGTAATGCCCGTCACTTTACTGTCCAAATGATAAGTTTGTTTTTTAAATTTACAAGTATCCTAAAGGCCCTCCCTTTTAGGCTGTTACATCTTTCTTGCTTTATTTTGACGAATTCGGCTTGCAACCCTGTAAACTGTTAGCATCACTGAGCGCAGACCGCGCCGGAACGTTCGGGAAGCTTTGCGGTTATTTTAGATAGTTATGTTCAGATTACGCGCATGACGCGAATAGTCAAGTTTAGTCGAGAGCTTACGCGAGCGCCAGCGATAACGCTGGAAGGTTCCATGGATACTGTATACAAGACGACGCGTTGAGCCGATGATCAGATTGTCGACGGCCGACGCTCTGTTCGCAGATATCTGTCTACAGCGTATATTGCTTGCAGTGTGACTTTTCGTTACGCGGGCACAAGTTCGCCCAAATAAAAAAGTTTCGTCTTGAACCTGCCGAGTGCTGCCTCGTTCAACGTCACGACTACGGGACAATATACTAGGCAATAAAAAAAATTCATAATATAACATATTATGTGCGGTTTAACGTTCCGAAACCAGTAATAAAAATGCAGAAAGGCAATGATTATGCAGTGCAAAACGCTTAAACTTAGCACCACGGAAGGAACAGTTTTTTTTTACCTTACTAAATATAAAAACGGAGGAAAGAGACAAGAAATGGAGAGTGATGAAAAGAGATCAGCACGGATGATTAGCATTCAGGACAAAAGATACCACCAAAGTTCGCGCCTGTCCTCGTATAAGTCTCTTCTAGTCTCTGTGTGTTTTGCGCGAGTAAGTGAAGGATGAATTTGTTCCAACTAGGCCGTATTGCAGTTTTCCTCCACCAAACAAGTTTAAACTGATTGAAGTCGAGCTCTGTTGCGATATCGGATGGCAGCTTATTCCACTCACTTGGAGTGCGTGGTACGAAAGATCGCGACGTGCGGGAAATAGTGCCTTTTAGCTTGAAAGGATGTTCATGACGAGGCAGTTGTTATGGCGAAGTTCGCGTCGCGAGTGTGTACAGGGTTTATTTTTTTTTTTTAGGGGGGGGGGTGTTAGTAAAAATGCTGTGGCACTCAGGCCCCTGTCGTGTTCGCAAACTCTACGCCGAGACGGAAAAACTTTGCCGCACCTAAAGTTGAAATGAGTACTTCACAGAAACTCGTTAATTAACTCTTTTATTTATTAGTTTGAAGGTGTTTCGTTATATGGAAGTGTTGTAGGATGCGACAATTTACGACATGCCCATTTTTTTTTAAAGTCGCGAAAAAACGCACGTAGTTTCATATAATGATCACCGAAATTGAAGGCCTCGATCGAGGTGATACCGGAACTGAGCGCATCGCGCGAGCAGGAAACCGTCAACAATGTTACGTCAGAACGGAAGCTCACGTGACGATATTTTAAAAAAAATGGCGGGTCGCAGTAGAATATGATCAGGAAAAACGGCAAGCCGTCTCAATTACCCAATTGGACCGCTTATTTTTTGCGTTTGGTGTGTATACGCGGAGACGACGGCGGAATGCACGCATCTGTGGCAGATGCGAAGCTTGCGGCAACGAAACTAAGCCTACTGAAATACAAAACAGACGCGTACCACCCAAGAAGGATTTAAGACAGAACAGAAAATTGAAGATTCTGTCCTGATGTCGCGCATCTTTTTTTGTATTTCAGTAACCACGTACCAACTAGCCAACAACAATCTTTCCTAAGAAACAACACCTCTCGGAACGTGATCCGTAGGTTTATAAATGTCCACATATATAAGTGTCCCTCCGAGAACCACAAAAGTCAGTGGTTCTCGCAACAGCGCACTCACATGGACAATGGCTGCCTACCGAACCCAAAGTTAGTGTTCGCGCCACTGTATTCTCTCAATTCACTCCCCCCCCCCCCCCGCCTCCCCCCTTCGTTGGTCTTCGCACGGCTCCTAATTAGAAGTGAAGCGGATAAAACGTTGCATGCGCACTTGTAATCCAAACACGTGCGGCTTCTTAGAGCTTAGGAATCACGAAAGCGGCCTTGCAGTGGCGTCCTCTTCGAAGTGGCAGGGGCAGATACTTTACCGCCGCCATGAATACGACGTGAGTCATCGCTAAGTGTCCGACTCAGTTGCTTACTTATATCTGGCATTCTCAATCAGACAAGGTTAGACCAGAAGGATGCAGATTTGACAAATTAAAAAGCCGGGAGAGGCCCCGCTTAGACTGCAGAAGCGGGCGCGCCGAACGCCTCCGCGACTCCAGTAGCCCCGCTCATGCACTCAGTCGTGTTCTGCAAAGGTGAGGTCCCGCGCAGTCCGACTCATGACGTCAGTTAGGAGTGCGCACCCTTTGGTGCAGGCTTGCGCGCATCCGCCTTTATAGTGATATTCAAGAACAACGATGAATTCCAAACCACTACAAAACGAAGAGGGAGAACACGAGACCAGAGAGTTGTTAGCGCTCGGCTAGTTTTTCCTCTTCGTTTTTTCCTCGCTTAAAGTTCCACCCTGTTCTTCGCCAAAAGAAGTTTGGAGTATGTGTAGCAGCTACATGAACAAACAGAATGGTCCACAGAAAAACACGTTCCATAAAGGGAGCGTAAGCACGAAACACGTGCCTGAAAGAGCGCTCTTGCAGCACGACGCATAATGATAACGCGCTTTTATTATTGTGCCATTGTTATGCCTGGGCACTTTCGATAGCAATCGATTTCGATTCTCATTGCTAACCACCTAAGGTGTCCTGTGTGACTGGCACACATATTACGTTAAATTGCGACGCAGGCTGGGCCGCGCGAATAGCTCAATTCGTGCTCTCATCAGCGCATTATCACGCGCCTAGCCTTCGATGCAGTCCGTTTACATCTGAAGTCCATGTGCAAAACCAAAGATTCATCGCCGTGGGTGCGGCGATGACAGTTGACGGCAACATCAATGCATCATAGCGCCGTGTGACGGCGCAGGTTTGACAGGCATCATGTTATTTGTTCGCAACTCATCGGCGTTGCCTTCATCGATACGAAATGTAACTGAGCCTCATTACTTCATAACAAGCAATAATCGTGGGCACTGCCATAACCGCGACGTACTCTGCGGCGCGGTACACTTTGAGTACGGCTGCATAGGTGTCCTGAGCGTTGCTTCGGACAGTGAACATTGAGAACATTTGAGTCCCCCTTACCCCTGGAACTTTTCCGCGGCAAGTTAACGCACCGTCGGTGCCATACACGACGCATTGTCACTCGCAGAAACATATTTCTTCGAGCTGTAATGTGGTCAAGGAATTCTGTTATCTCTCGGCAATTCGAGAAGGTTTTGAAATTTGACGACTTCTTCTGAATACTTGAATCGCTTTTGAAGATATTGCTACCATGCACGCCTACAAGCTACAAAAAAGCAAAGCCCATTCTTTGTCATTTTCTTCTTTTTTTCCGCAATTCAAATACCTTTCCATTGAAAGTCGGCTTTCACGCGTGAAACAAATACTCCTCCCATCCTTCCCCTTGTCATCCTGTTCGCCCAGCGCACGCCGCAAAAAGCCTGATTGCAGCTTCTTTGCACAGACACAAACCATTAGAGTTTTTTGTACCTAACCTCTTGTGTGTACATTCTGGTAATGCAGGGAGAGTACAAGACAACGCAAAGACCTTGACACCCTAGCCCTTGGGGCCCGCAACACAAAACTCTGTGTTCTTGTTCGAGGAAGGCGATTTCGAACATTTTTTGTTTTTGCACATGGAAATGGCAGTGCAAACGCCCGTGCATGGTTGTTTGATGTATTTAATTCTTCTGGTATGCAGCAAACCTTTCAGTTGTTAGTTCACCGCCTCGTCATGTGGTCTTCTTTGTCTGGTGTTGGCGTCTGCTGCGAGGCCTATAGGAACTAATGCAGCCACGAAAAGGCCGCGCCCGCACCCTCACTTTTAAACGTGACATTTGGTTCGGATTGGACCACTTGGGGTACTTTGAGAGCAGCAAATTGTTCCGCCTCATTTCTGCGTGGTATGTACCAAGCTCCGACCATTGCTTTGGACATACAGGCTGTCATCGCTTTTCCTTTGTGTTCTTATTCACGGCAGTACTGATACGACCCTCCGGCATTATCCACGAGAGAAGATTGACCGCGACTACTGCTTTTTAACGGGCTTCTAAGAATATCCTGCCAGAAACATGCCAAATTACTGCGCGAAAACGCGACATCCACTAATAGCAAACATATCTTTCTATTATTCGAAACGTTACCGAGACAGTACCATGAATCCCAGAAGGCTACGTTTCCACGAAATTCCAAGGGTATAGTGGGCTCAATTTTGGGAAGAGCAGACACCTCTTCTTGTACTTATTTTTTTTCTGCGTCGTCAATGGGGCCACCGCACCGCTGCAGGACCATTGGCTCTCTCGTGAATGGTTGCAGAAAAGCGTCATAGCATAATACGAATTTTACAGCGAAAGCTGTTATGAGATCATTTCAACGGCCGTTTTTGGCACAGTAGTTATCCGCCGCCGCCGCTGGTGTCCGTAACCGCTATCGCACGAAATAAGAAAAAATTTCCAGGCCGGAACGAGGTTCGAACCTGGACCCTCTGCGTGGGAGCGCAGTGATCTACCTCTGAGCCATGCCGGTGCTTGAAACTGCTTTGCAGAGGGACCCTATGCAGGCTTCATGTCGCGAAGGAACCACATCAACATATGTAATGCAGTGTGGTAGAAGAGTAAAATAACAACCAGGCGTCACACAAACGCGAATTCTGTAACCGGGCGTCACACAATGCGAATTGCGCAACGAGTGGGTTGTTGAATGCTTCCAACCCATTACAAAGGCCTCTGCGATAATTCTTCCTCATCATCAGCCACAGCATCAACAAAGTGCACATAATGCCTTACAGATGTTTAGCCAGTACCACAGTTCTCCGCAGAATGACGAAAAATTGCGTAATGGCTGCTTCCCTATTTCACAAAAATTATGATGATTTATAGCGTATTGGGTTCTTCGCAAGTGCACTTCTGTTGGTTGCCCAGGAAGCCCAAAGGCTCTCATCATTCATTTCCTCAGGCTCTCAATAAAGTTAACTCCCTCTCTCTCTCTCTCTCGCTCTCCGTTTCTCTGGTTAACGTATGTTATAAAGCGTTGTGGGACAGTTAAATAACGTCCGGGCGTTACACAATACGAATTACGTAACTAGTGGGTCATTTAAAGCTTCCAACCCATTACAAAGGGCTCATCCATAATTCTTCATCCCTATCAACCGTCGCATCAACAAAGTTCACATAATGCCTTACAGATGGTACCTCGCTTCTCCGCACAATAACGAATAATGTCGTGGTGGGTGCTTCCCAACTTCCCAAAAATTATGATTTGTGGCGTAGTGGGTACGTTGCTAATGTACTTGTATTAGTAGCCACAAAAGAGTTTATAACGGGCTCTAGAAATGCCGCTCTTCCAGCTTTTGCTGTGCCTGTGCTGCGCTTTCCGCGCAGGCCTGGGGTTTTTTTTTTCATCCATTGTGAAGCAGGTCGTGTTTTGGACTCGAACACCGTGGGGGGGGGGGGGGGGGGGGGGGCGCTGGGGTTATGGCCACGCAGATTGTTCACGATAATGACGGCCGAACGGGGACTGCAATAATGAACATTTGTAATGTTCATTAGCGTAATGAACTTTTGCGGCATATGTCAGCAGTAATCCATACCATTTCAGGAAGCTCGTGCTCTTAGTACGTTTTGAAACGAAAAACATTTCTCATTTTCGTACTTCGTTTCGGGTCTTCGGAAGGGCTTCAGATTGCTCCACAAGGGCTTCACATATAGACCATAGCTGCCTTGATACAGGGTTCTTCGCTTAACTTATGGTGCGAATGATCTAATGATGCTGAAGCCTCAACACTGATGATATTTCGAAAACCCTCTTTAGAGTCCCTTTAACTGCCAAGTAATTCAAATATGACGTTTGAAAAATAAGTCTCATGGGGGGACACTTGCAAGGGGGTGGCCCCCCTAGCCCAAGCACAAGGGGGGTCAGGACGCCCCTGAACCCTCCATGATTTACGCCACTTGGTTAGAAGAGCTTTGTAATGTTTAGTGACGTCGCATTTGGCAGTTGATGGTTCTGACAGGACGCAGCTTGATATGGTTTTTCAAATAGGGTGCCACCACCAAACACACCTGTTGAACTTATGATAGTTATTGGAAATCTTTTGTTTCACGCACTCCTTCGTAAAAATAGTGAGTACCATTAACCAGCGTTGTAGGCTTTACTGAAAAAAGTAACTAAATGCGTTACTCGTTACCCTACAAAAAAGGAACGCGTTACCGCCCTACGTTACCTACAAAAAAAATGTAACGCGTTACCGTTACCGTGACCGAAAAAACGTAACGGACGTTACCTCTGCCGTTACTCCGCAATCATAATTATTAATCAATGTGTCTTTGCTGCAGCAACCCGCAATAGGAATTTTTTAAATCTCAAGTTTACGTTTCACATAAAACTTCGAACCCAAGCAAGGTTGTACCCAGAATGCTGATTGTACCCAAATGCTGAATTATTTGCACAAATGTACCGGACCTTAGCAACGTCGTAGCGGCTCAAAGTTGCCTGTAGAATTACATGTGATGGCTTCTCAATCTGGCACACGGTGACGCCATTTTTCACAATGTGACATTATACGCACAATGAGATTAAATTATTAACGCTATCTGCCAAGAAAGCATCACTGAACTCTCCATAAATTTACAGTAATTCGGACGGCGTGCGTGCTTCTACTAGCAAAATAGATGCGCGAATTTTGTAGTAGTAGAGGAATGCTTTAATGGCCTAGTCAGGGAAAAAATATCTGTGAATTAACATTTTTTGTTCTCCTCAAACTGTATAACGTGTTTAAGATCAGCCTCGTTCCTTCAGGAGTTCAATAACCAGAAACTTAACTGCAGTTGCAGATAGAAAGACCAAAATTTATTTTCAAAACAAAGTTGATAAGCCTTATCAGTTGTAGCAAGTATTATGTGGCAACTATAATATTATGTCTCATATTGAGACATTTTTCGCAAATAGTTTCCTTCGCTCTACAAGTTCCAAACAATGTAACTTTAGGGTGATTCCACGAGAGATCGAACATGCCTGTCCGGTCGCATTTTTTGTTTTGCCTGGGTTTTTTATATGTTGTGTGGGCACATTCAAAGTGCACGGAACTGAAAATTTTATTTCCAAGAAACGCTCCCAGCGCGCCCAAAAAATATTTGAAGGTGGCGGTGCATGCCTCCTGTTTTTGCTCACTGCAATGTTTTCGGATTTCACGGCCGAATTTAGCGCGAACTATAAATGATGTGTCGAAAATTTCTTTTGCTGGTTTTAATACGCATTACTGTGAATTACATCCATGCTTTTTTTATGCCGTCCTCAAAAAGAAGAAAATGTGAAAAAATGGCAAACACGGCCGAAATCAAAAAAGGGTCCTAAGTTTGAGGCGCCTTGGCGCCTTTACTATTTCGAACAGAAACTTGAAAACAGTGGCAACTATAGAAAAGAGCCTTTGCAACATTTATACGGAAGATCATTTTCCTACGGGCAGCGCAAAAAAAGAAAAAAATAGTTAAAAAAGCGAGTTTTTTCAAAAAAGCACATTTTCAAAAAATAAAATAAAAAAAACTCCGGTCTCAATTTTGACGGCAATTTTTTATCGAAGAGCGCTTATGTCAATGAACACACGGTTTTAATATCATATGTCCTCATTTGCTTTGTTTACGAGATATAACTGGTCAAAGTTACCCTTGCTGTGAGTGCTCACTTCAGGGCGACTGATGGTTGTTAATAGCTTGCATTGTGCGTAAATCGCAGTTTTAATTATTCTGCTCCAGCAAAATCTTGCTCTGGTGGCTTTTCGTCAAGAAAAATGTGTTCTCAGATTTTATTTGGTTCTACCGTGTGCGAAAGTGGGCTGCTGCCGCCCTCTAAAGGGTGATTCCACGAGAGATCGAACATGCCTGTCCGGTCGATATTTTTGTTTTGCCTGGGTTTTTTATATGTTATGTGGGCACATTCAAAGTGCACGGAACCCAAAATTTTATTTCCAAGAAATGCTCCCAGCGTGCCAAAAAAAGTATTTGAACGTGGCGGGGCAGACCTCCTCTTTTTGTTCACTGCAATGTTTTGGGATTTCACGGCCGAATTTAACGCGAACTATAAACGATGTGTCGAAAATTTTCTTGTTGGTTTTAATACGCATTACTGTGAATTACATCCATGCTTTTTTCCAAGTATTTCAAGGAGCCTTTGCAACATTTATGCGGAAGATCGTTTTCCTACAGGCAGCGCGAAATAAGAAGAAAATAGTTAAAGAAGCGAGTTTTTTTCAAAAAAGTACATTTTCGAAAAATAAAACAACTCAGGCCTCAATTTTGACATTTTTTTGTCGAAGAGCGCTTATGTCAGTGAAAACACCGTGTTAATATGTATGTCCTCATTTGCTTTGTTCACGAGATTTAACGGGCCAAAATTACTCTTGCTGTGTGTGCTCACTTCAGTGCGATCGATAGTTGTCATCAGCTTGCATTGCACTTAAATCTAGTTTTAATTATTTTCCTGCAGTAAAACCTTGCTCTGGTGTCTTGTCGTCAAGAAAAATGCATTCTCAAACTTTAACTGTGTCTAGCGTGTGTGGGGGTGGGCTGCTGCCGCTCTCTAAAACTGCGTACGCAGTTTGCAGCTTACAACCTCAACTTACCCGCCAGTATTCGTTAATCAGAAGCACGCGAGACACCGCGAACACATGGCTTAGGTCACTTTGTCAAAACTCTCCTTGCACACAGAATAAAGCATCTGTATGCAGCGAAGGCCAACTTAATCTGCAACTAAATGCCACAATCAGCAGGCGCGCTGTTATGCAGTTGTTTTCTCACTGCCTGCTTGCTTCCCTTCCATTACATGCATTGTACGCTCTAACCATCTTCCCCATTCGACGCACATTGTGCCTAAACAACATTTGTAAAAAAGTTAGCTCAATGATTTCCGAGCCGTTTATTTCACTTCCCGCTATCACATGTTTTCGGCGTCGCAGATGTCTTCCTGTATCATCTCGACCTTTACCTCAGCGTTTCAGCAGCCAGAAAACGTGCGGTGCGGCATGATTAAGCCATGAGTGGCCGAAGCTGCCCAATTTATGATGTTTCGTTGCCACTTTACTAAAGTGCTTTCCCACGTCGAGGACAGCAAAGGTCATTGGTGGCACCAGACGGACATTACCCTTAGTTTTGACAATGAGTGCGGCCTACAAATTAAACATTACAGCCCAAAGTGCTTAGACACCCTTAGTCATAAAATGTTAAACCGTAAGCAGTTCTGTAAAGGCATTCATGACAGCTGCACAGATGTGAGATAATTTGTGCGGCGCCGTTCAGTATAAACGTTTCGGCTTGCTCTAGGTCTAGCTATTCACTACACGCGATGCGCGCGGCCCATGGCTACGTCCGATTGTTCTGTGCCGATTATTTACGCGTTCACAAAAGGAAGATTGCTGAGGAAAACGTTTTCGTTGCGCAAATTTTTTTTTCTTTGCTCTTTTTGTTGTTGCCTACCTCCAGAAGCTACTGTCATAGGCTGAGGATCTTCGCGACACCTGCGAGATCTGCTTGCATTGCTTTAGGCTCCTCAAGGAAAACCTGTCTACATCTAACCGCGATGAGGTAGACCAGGCATTCCTTCAGGAAGAAGAAGCGGTTGACATCTTGAACAGGCGCGCCCATCTTTCCTCTGATGATTTATAGGCGAGGTTGTAGGCTGCAAACTGTTTACACGTGAGCCGTTTAGAGGGCGGCAGCAGCCCGCTTTTGCACACGCTAGACACAAATAAAATCTGAGAACACATTTTTCTTGACGAAAAGCCACCAGAGCAAGGTTTTGCTGCAGCAGAATAATTAAAACTGCGATTTACGCACAATGCAAGCTATTAACAACCATCAGTCGCACTGAAGTGAGCACTCACAGCAAGGGTAACTTTGGCCAGTTATATCTCGTAAACAAAGCAAATGAGGACATATGATATTAAAACCTTGTGTTCATTGACATAAGCGCTCTTCGACAAAAAATTGCCGTCAAAATTGAGACCGGAGTTTTTTTTATTTTATTTTTTGAAAATGTACTTTTTTGAAAAAACTCGCTTCTTTAACTAATTTTTTCTTTTTTTGCGCTGCCCGTAGGAAAATGATCTTCCGTGTAAATGTTGCAAAGGCTCTTTTCTATAGTTGACACTGTTTTCAAGTTTCTGTTCGAAATAGTAAAGGCGCCAAGGCGCCTCAAACTTAGGACCCTTTTTTGATTTCGGCCGTGTTTGCCATTTTTTCACATTTTCTTCTTTTTGAGGACGGCATAAAAAAAGCATGGATGTAATTCACAGTAATGCGTATTAATACCAGCAAAAGAAATTTTCGACACATCATTTATAGTTCGCGCTAAATTCGGCCGTGAAATCCGAAAACATTGCAGTGAGCAAAAACAGGAGGCATGCGCCGCCACCTTCAAATATTTTTTGGGCGCGCTGGGAGCGTTTCTTGGAAATAAAATTTTCAGTTCCGTGCACTTTGAATGTGCCCACACAACATATAAAAAACCCAGGCAAAACAAAAAATGCGACCGGACAGGCATGTTCGATCTCTCGTGGAATCACCCTTTACTCCTTCTTGTGGATACATTTTAGACACAAAATGTCTTCTTTGTAACGGTAATATTTGAGTTTTACATAACTGTGAACGTTCGAGAACGACAGGTAATAAAATTGGTCCCTCCGTGTTAAATATATTAGATATTTCTTCCTCGTAAATTGTGCAGTTAATAATGAAACTAGGTTCCTTTTCAGGCTACGGGGTGGTTTGTGCATAAAATATAAAGTACTAAATTAAATCTAAAATATCCGTTTTCGGATCCGTGTCGATCTCTCGTGGGATGAAGACCGTTTGCGATAACCACCTGCCATGTAGCTACCTGTAACTGTGGTTAGCAGTAGGCTTAGCCGCGATTAAGGCTGTTCGTGTAAAGGCGGGATTAATGGGCTTTGGTTGAAACAGAGAGACGCCAACCAAGGTAGTAAAAAAATTCTTTTTTCGTTACAAGAAAAAGTAAGACCTTACGCGTCCCACTCACATTCTTTTTCAGGGTCTTCTTACCGCCGTGGGGTTACGCCTATTCTCCATGATGTACAGAATTCCGTTGAGGTAGACTCTCATTCGGCAGAGCACCTGTAGACCGGTTGACGTTACCGGCTGTCACCTGGATGGGCCAGGATTCCACATAAAGCCGCTTATAGTAACTGACCTCTAAGTCGACGACGCGGAACTTGTTAAATTCGATGCGGTGGTCTTTCACTACGCTGTGCTCAGCGAGTGCACTCGTCTGTCACTCGAACTTGGGGACGTCGTTTTTATGTTGTCGCAGCCTCTCGGGGAAGGTATTTGATTCCCCCGCGTACGAAGCATCACGATCAGCACATGGTATGGAGTAAACCAGCCCTTGCGCTTTCTCTTCGGGAGATGTCTTTTGGGCACCGAAAGGCGCAGGTGCCAGCAATCCACCTGCTACAATCCACTTCCACGAAAATCATGTCCGTACAGTTTCTCATGGCGGATTCCGCGGTTGTTTTTTTTTCAAGCTTTCTGCGGAGATGGCTCAACCTCCCCAAAGGGAATGTTTGCATGGCTTTAGCTATGCTATAATGGTTGCACTTTGCAGGAGGGAATTGTCTCGTCAACTGAGCCAGCATAGTGCTACGGCCACATTGCTCTGCCATGGGTGGATGCTGACCTGACGCCCCTGACGATGGCGCTGAAAGCTGACGCTCAGTAGAGTTTATACAGTAACTCTAACGCTCAGTAGATTTACTGTATAAAGGTAGCATATACAGTAACTCTAACGCTCAGTCTCTTCAAGAACTTCACCTCGTTGTGGACTGCTTCTCCTGCTCTCTGTTGTGCTCGCTTTTTGACGCGGTCGCCAGCAACACCATGGTGAGAGCCCTGAGGATTGGTGCGCGGCGCTACGATTGTCGCCGGGGGGAAGCACTGCGCAACGCATTGATCTTCAATCGGTCCATCAAGTGCCTGGAATTGGAGCAGGCGAGGTATTGGTTTGAAGGCTCCTTCATTTGTGATGTATGCGAAGCCCTCCTCGTCAATACAACGGTGGTCCAGCTGACCCTGATTAGCATTGAAATCGCACTTAGGCCTTCGAAGCTGTTTGCCAGAATGCTGAGGCAAAACAGGAGTCTGACGTCGATTGCACTTCACTGGGTAGATTTGTCAGTCAAGCCATTGGAGAGGATATCTCGGGGAATCGTTGAGAACAACGTCGTGACGTCCTTCGTGTCCGACCTCTTAAACGAGCAATCGTGCCTCGCTCCGTATTCGAGAAGCGATTGGACGAAACGTCAGCTTGCTCAACCTGGCGGTGAAGTTTGTGAAGCGGACCAATCTGACGAAGAGCTCCGCCCAGGCGTTTGAGACGCTACACGTAGCTCCTGCGTTGGTTTCGCAGCTTTATGAGGTCGCTGGAAAGTCTGAACAAGAAGCCCTGGCAGCTATTCAGGCAGTCGACCGGTACATACGTTCGCACTACCTCTACCTCACTGGTGTCGTCAAGTTTTCGGTGGAGTGCCACCCGAGCGCGCAAACGCAGGCGGACGCACTGAACGATTACTGCTGGCAAGCGATCGCACAGTTCCTCAAGGTTTCCGACATATACGTGATGAATGACAATCTACGAGCGCTACTTTCCCGTGCTTGGTATTTTTCTGGTACTCTGTACGTACGCCGTTACTATCATACGTACACTGTAAACCACTTTGCACCCTTAAGGGGTTTCAAGCAAGCAAAACACCCTTTTGCCTAACCAAAATTTGCAAACATTATGGTGTAAGGGTGTTTTCTTTCCCCAAAATAGCCTTTAAGGGGTATTGCTCTAACTAAACACCCTTTAGGAGTTAAGGGTGTTATGGGTTATCGAAACACCCATGGCCCATACCACAGCGTGCCAGATGATAACTGGGACTCGCTGATTAAAATGTCGTTGGATCTTAGGCGAGTTTAGATTAGAAGATGTGTCTCTTTTAGGGCTATCTACAAGCGTACCATAAATTTACGCCTATTCTCTTAATGTTTAATATTCATTTATACGGAACAGGAATATCTCCACCGGCACTGAACGGTGGCTTAAGATACTATGGTTATGTATACCAGATTATCAGTGCAAAGCTGTGCAGCACGAGCGCTCCGTCCATGTGGTATTTTACAGTACGCTCTGTTGTGTGTACGATTAGGCGCGTGCGTGCACCGTCTATGCTGATGTCATCTGTAATTGCATGTTCCCTGACTGGTAGATTTTGTTTTTCACATTTTTCAGTGATAAGGGTGTTTAGGCCATTGGAAACACTCCATGATAAGGGTGTTGGCCAGTGGCAACACCCTATGGTATGGGTGTTTTGATACCTGAAAGCACCCTTTTCCTAGGGTGTAAGGGTGTTAGTTATAGACATGGCAAAACCCCCTTAAGGGTGTAAAGTGGTTTACTCTGTAGGGTTTACCCACAACTGCAAGTGGTTTCTGGAAATCCTGACATCAGAAACGCTTTTGTATGATGTAGGATGCTAGTTTCTCAAGTTATCGAGAGCGGTTGAAAAACAATACTGCCAAAGAAATATGATATTTGTGTTTTGATTTATTCGTACAAATGGGACGCAACATGTTTGTCACTTCTGTGTTTCGTGTACTCCTCAAGCTGCTCGGAAGTGAGCCAATCAGCCAGACTCTAAGTTTTGTTACATTAACGCAAAATTTTTGTAAACACTTATTTGAACATGTACCTAAAACGTTCCTCTTAAGAAACTCTGTAATGAAGTACTTTTTTTCATTACGCACACTATGAAATCTTGCCAAGGTGCCTTCACTTTTCTCTTGTACGTACCAGTACTTGCGCATAACATGTTTTCCCAAATGCTGTTTTGTGTTCTCTTCATGACGTGGTCACTGTGGTTTTGCAGTGACGACCTTTCGGCTGTTGCTAAGTATCATTTCAATCGCCTGTCACAGATATCACAGCAAAATTTGAAATATGATTATGGTGGCAAAAACAAAACGCGCATTCACACACAGAATCAACTGAAGTTCCACGCATAGATTGTGATGTCACATAATCCAGAGGAATAACTCTAAAAAGAGGCGTCGTGAAGCTCAAAAGAGCACTGACACAAAAATATCGTATACCTTACTTTTTTTTTTTGCAATCGGTAGCTTATGACTAGGGATCCGTGTTTTCGGATGTATTCGAAAACACCCGATAACCACTCGCCGGTACAATACTTGACAATTCGGATTTATACGGTAAGCTCCAATTTTAAAAGGGTATTTTCAACGTTCACAGGGCATTTTAAAAGCTGACAATCGTAAAGGAGCGCACCTCCATCAGCGGTAGCAACCTCGTAAAGTATGCCTGTGTCTGTTACAACAAGCTTTAAGGTTGTAATACGAACAAACGTAGGTGTTTTGTATTCAAGTATTTGTGCTTGTATGTATATGTGTTTGCGCATTCAAACCTTCTAGACATCTGAAATGCACTTAGTGTGTTCACATGTTTTAGCGTTCAGATAGCATTTCATCTAAGATTTCGGAGTGTTGAGAATAATAATAACAACAGGTCCTTTATTTTTCGTCAAGAAGATGCGGGAGGCTGGGAGAAAAAGCTGAGACGCAGCTTGACTAGCTCCTGACCCCCCAAAGGTTAACTTTGGCGAGTTTGCAGCAGAGCACATCAACAGCCTTATTAACAGGGTAAATGAACAGGAAGTGAGAACAAATGAAAGGATGGGAAAACAGGGTTATCCGCAAGAATGCTACGCATTTTCATTGGAAATAAAATTCTTAGGGCATTGCAGCAACTAGAGGACTGCACGGGCACGGGCCTAACCGAAAACCCGGGCCCGGCCCGGCCCGTGGGCCGGGCCGGGCCGGGTAATGTAGCTTTCACGGCGGGCTCGGGTCTGAAGCTCCGGGCTTAGGGCCGGGCCCAGGCATGAGGTGGCGGGCTCGGGTCGGGCCGGGCTGGGGCTTTGCTCAGTTCTAAAAGGGACACTAAAGAGATACAATGAATCGGTTAAGACTGATGAAGTGTACTCTGAGAACTCGAAAGTAATTAGTTTCACCATCATAAGGTGAAAATCAAGGGCAAGGTTCCATTTTTAAATTTCGCGCCTAAATCTCCGCGCGTCACGTAGTGGATTTCAAACTGTATTTCTCGTATCTTGGGGACATTGAGTCAACGAAACTTCTTGAAACTTGGTACGTGTGCCTTGTACTTGACATATATATGTCAACAACGCGCGAAACAAAACAGTTGAAAGTTGCGCTTTGTCCTGTTCACTTCTGTGTCTGCTTCTTCTTCGTTGTTATTTAAAAACAGCTCATATCCAAGAAACCTACATGAAGTCTTCGGTTTCAGGGACAACAATAGAAAGCTGAACATCACGTTCGCGATGGAAATAAGAGACGTTAAATGATTCTAGCTCTTTGGGTTTTTTTCACACGCATTCGCGACGCGAACTTCGCCATACCGCATGCCTCGTCATGATCATCATTTCAAGCTAAAACGCGTTATTTGCCACACATCGCGATACGCTCAATCTTTCATGCACGCACTACAACTGGGTGGAATCTCCTGCCATCCGAAATCGCAGCAGAACTGGACTTTTAATCAATTTCAGAAACTTGTTTCAGGCGCAGTACCCTCAACGTCTTGTTCTGTCGCATGTAGCTCGCAATATGGTGCGCGAATCCACTCCGTGTCTTGTCGCAGCTCAGCTCCAATGAGTGCAGGCTTGTAAATACTCCTGAAAAACGTGTGCCCAACTCCTTGCCTTGAAGGTCAACATGGATATACATACTACTCAGGAAAGGGCATTGCTCGAGGTTGTCGAAGACAAGCTTAAACGCGCATAGAGAAATATCGTGCAGGCAGAGCTCCTCCACGCGTCGTCCTGATCTCAACAACCGGCGAAGAACGGCTGCTTCCTTCTCTGAAATCTTTTCGTATGCAAGTTTGACCGCGCTTGTCTCGTCCACGCGGCTGTTGTCTAGGTCTCGGTACACTTCCAGCCCTTTCTTGTAAAGCTCCTGAACATCAGTATCTTGAGTGTCAACGTAATCAGTGTTCACATCGTCCATGCACGAGTCACGATATTTCGCTCGTTTCTTTTCCCTTGGCATAGCTAATTGAACTGTTTTGCCCGCTAATTAGGCTGCTGGTGAAGCGCTAGGCTTATAGAACACCGGAAATCAACGCGGTGAGGTGAGCTTGCAAAGAGTTGTGGATATAGTTTTCCGAAAGTGTCCGGAACAAGGAACAGTTACATTCGATGTGTCCTTTCGCCCTGTCGGTGACGTCTTTGCACAGAATTTGCAGTTGAGGGTGCACGTCTTCAGCTCACTTGTATGCATTGCAGGATCGATGACGCCTAAATGTGAAAAACAAAAAGGAAAAAGTACTCATCAATATATAGGTAGTTCCATTAAAAAAAGCTCATATTATACGAAAAACGTAAGAGACATCCAGTTCAACGGATATCGCCCATTACGGTGACCGAGATCTAGCCATTGAACGCCACTCGGTAAGATAACACTGTGTTAAATGCGTAAGCTATTTTTATGGCGACTCAGAGAAAACTGCATGTTTTACCTCCCGTCCCTATAGTCCCGATAGACGAATCCCAAGAAAGGAATAATTGTACGCAAAATAAATTTTTTTGGCGTAGCTTCGTTTTGAACCTAAGGCCACACGCTCACAAAGCGGAGAACGTTCACTTTCTAATGCAATACAACTTGTATTCATCAACTTGCATTCATAATGCAATACAACTTGTATTCAGAGAAAGCACAGTGCGCCAGTAAACAATGACTAAAATGTCGAGCGCCTGCCACTGGAGTGGGACCGACCGCCACCTTAGGCTTCGCCTTTAAGAGTTGAACGCGATAGCGAGATCCGGCCCCCAGTGCGCACTTCAACCACTAAGTGCATACTTATTATAGTGTGTTGTTACACACACAGGCACACATACACAGACGCGCGCGCGCTATGTATGAGAGGTTTTCGATCTAGAGCACTTCCCTCTGCTAGAGTCGAGACATATTCCTCACAATGCCTCACAGATGGCAGCACATTATCTAACCTTTGCTGTTTGCTTGATCAACGCCTCTAAAAAGGAGCATGGCCTCCGACATGGCGGGGACGCCGTGCGCCCGCCATCTCGGAGGCCATAAAAGAAGACGTTGGCTTGATATGTTTCCGCTAGATGGACATAGTTGTCCCCTTTGGAGCTGTTTGCAAGTTCGTGTGTGTTTTTAGTGGCGATGGCTGCAACATCCTGGCTTTTTTCGAAGCATATCGTCGCGCAAAAAACGTAGTTGGATGGCCTCGCCAATGCGCCTACAAATCGCCGAATGGGCTCATTTTCGTCGTGACAACTGCCGAACAAAATGCGTTAAGGAGACTCCTTCCACTACATGGCATTTATGTACTGTTCTTTCCCGAAGCAATTGCAAGTAACATTGTAGCCTTTTGCTAGGATACATGATTGCACGCAAACGGCCCGGGTTCGATTCTCAATGGGACCGAAGATTTTTATTGTTTATTTTATTTGCATCTTTCTCGATTTTTCGCTCACGGACGATTTTTCGCTCACAAGCGTCGGTAGCGACGCCGGCACCGTCGCCGACAATAAATTTCTGCGACACCAGCTCTCTAACGCTATCGCGTTAAAAGTTCGAAAAGCAGTGCTCACGGCAGCGCTCACCATTTGTGCGGTCCAGACTAGCCAGCTGCCTTCGTACGTTCATGGTGCAGAGAGGCTACGGAACGGCAGGACAACAGGGAGGAACCACGACTGATGAAGGTTTGCAGCAGCCGTTATTTCGTCACCACGCACGTGCCCGTATGCGCCTTAACGATGCGTCTACTACACGAGCATACGTCGACATTGATTTGCTTCTGAGCCTGCGCGGTTGGCACAACAGTAATCTAGCGTTCCAACACAAAAAGATGACGCATAGCAGAACACGCCATATGACGAGCTATCACGGGGATCCTTGAAGGAACCGCGGTGAAAGATTAATTTGCAATATGATACGGTGGCAACGCAAAGTGATAAAACCCTATGGCACCTGCGAACGGATACGACCTGCACGCTGGATAGACCAGACCGTCAGTGGTGATAGGACAACGCAAGCTTATTCTCTTCAGTGCAGCGCAGACCCACGCGGCGGTGCATCGTCGCAGCGACAGCGCCTGACGCTCATCAGTAAAGCCCCAGAGACGCTCATCAGTAAAGGTATGCGCTCGCTATATGGTTGGGGAGCTGGTCAATTTACAACATTGTTTTTAGGACGGTGGCTAGGGTGCAGTATACCACCTTAGAAAGAAAAACTTCACAGGACTCAAGCGTTCGCTCACGTGAATGCTACTCAATAGCCTAAAGGAGCACTGGCTCAAAAATTTTGGTCTGGCCATTCTTTTTGTTGCAATATGTCGTCGGAGGGCCTGTTAGTGATAGCACGGCACATCGCTTGCTGCAGCGCGTCATTCATATATAATTAATTACAGGCTCTTTATTACCGATTTTACTAATTTTCTGTTTGGGAGAGCACCGAGACTGACAAGCCACCGGGGGCAACTAACACCACCTAGCGTGCGCGACGTGATAAGCTAACTCGACCGCGTGAGCAAACAGAACTGTCATGCACTTCGGCGCTGCCCGCATTGCCTGCGCGCGTTTTTTCGCCTGCCGCACGTGATGTCTGATGACGTCACCGCCATCATTGCCACGCCACAGTTTCGTGAACAGCCACCGAATTGTTCGCTGGTGCAAGCGCGGTGAAAGAAAAATGGCGCCTATGACCTCAGCAATGCTAGCTGCACCAGCTCGTAGCCTGGCTGCCGTGGTGATGTCGCGGAAGTAGGGGGTCACCTTCAGGTCACCTAAGATTATGTCGCGAGGTGCGTGTGCACTGACGTCACCGTGGCCGCCACCTTCGGGTACCTGCTGGTTGAGACGCTGCGTAAACTCTTACTCGAACGCGCGGAGCAAGAGGCTGTGACATCAGATTAGTGCCAGCCCTTACAAAAATAAATTTAGACAGTCTATAGACTGTCTTAACCCATTTTTAGACAGTCTATATAGACTGTCTACATGCATTTTTGTAAGGGAGTGCCCCCTCGCGTTCCTTTGTGTTCACCCATGGCGCGACTGGCGAACAGAAGAAAGCGGGGGCAGCACAGAAGGACGCGGGGACGGAACGACTGTGTGTCCTCCCCTGCACTGACACTCTCTAATCAGAAAAATGTCATGGGGGCCGCCAAGTTGAGGTACCCAGCGTAGAGAACCTGTCTGTGCCGTCACGTGAACACTATGTAGAGCGTTGGATTGCGCACGCGAACTTCCAAATTCATATAAATTACCTTCCAAGCTATATTCGCTGATGAGATTTGGTGGATGGTATAGGCATGTTCTCCGTAATCCATCCCGCAGGCTATCTGAGCCGCAAAATTTTGTCAGTACTACTTTTATTTTTGACAGCTTAATGTCAAAAAAGTGATAACGTGCTTCTGGCAGGCCAAACCGTGAATTTCAATCAGTTTTTGAAAGATAATTTAGAGGCTTTTTTATTCGAATAGTATGAGTGAAAAATGCCGCTCTGAAAATGACGGGTTCAGGCGTTGTTGATCCTTTATTATTCGGCACAGTATAAAATTCATAAGACAAGGTGAACTTTCACTGTTTCACGAGCAGGTAGCTTCACGCTCAGTACGAAGATACGTGGCGTGCTCACGCCACATCAACCGAAGAATTTCGATGAAATTGTTAGCTAGCATTTTTCCGCACAAAGCACTAAGGCAAAAAAAAACCTCCAGCGCTTGTCGAATGGGTGCTGCAGTGCTACAGGTTGTCACGTATCTCGGGAGCGCTTGCAATATGTTATAGTGTTGGGAGAGAGAGCGAGGCGGGAGACCGTGGCGTTACTGCAAACGAACGTTTTATCACACACCACTGCAAACAAAAAGTTAACACACTAAAATTTACAATCAGAAGTAACATATGCAAAAACGCCCAGCGGTACAAATGAATACAACAAACACTTCTAAGCTCGGCTTTACTGGCCCGAAAGTCTGGCCACTATGGCGTCCCGGTCTCGCTACACGAATCGAACGTTCTTACTTCGGTGTGCTCGTCGCCTCGATCCAGTGCCAAAGTCGACGTTCGGCCCCGTCGTCGCCGCTGCTGTCGACGTCTTGGGGTCGTCGTCGTCGATCAGCCGCCTTGCTATTCGTCCTCGTCGCCGATCCTCCGGCCCTTTGTTGAGAACATCTGTCTCGTCCAGTTAGGCCTAACTCCTGGCCTCCCCTTGGTGCCACCGGGTCGAACTGCCGACGTGGCATGCACAACGCTGCCTCCAGAACTCAGCCCTGCTGTTCCCGTCGCGGACGCGACGCTGGCCTGTACCACCTTGCTCCTCGACAACTCCACCGAACAATGACTGCTTGTTCTTCTGGGGTTCCGCATCTCAGTTCGGGTCGCGTGGCACGCGCCTTTCTCCGGCCAATGGCTTGCGTCGACGTGGCGGGGGTGCACACCATCGGGTACTTTTCCATTCCCCGCACACCATCGACGCATTGCGCTGTCCGGCACGTGCCCCGTGCCCCTTTACTCATGACACAGGTGACCTGTAGAGGGAGCCGAGCCCCCCCCCCCCCCCCCCCCCCGGATTTAAGCTCTGCTGATGATGCCCGGCGCCAGCTGGATGTGCCATGACTCAAAAACGAGCGGCCAGCTGTGGTTATTTTATTTGTCTAAGGCGTCGAGGGTAATCTGGTCGAAAAAGATCACATTATGCACAGCTGCCGCAGTGCTGGGTTCCCTGTTTAGGTGGCAAAAGACAAAAGACATTCACCTGTTCAGGAACTCTTCCTCGAATTCTGCGCAGGAAATCTTTGATAAAACAGCCTGCGCCTTTCCTAATGAAGTGAGGTCGTTTAAATCCGCCATGACTGCGGTTCTCAGCGAAAAATAGAAGTAGAGGGTCTATCATGCCTCTGCGCACATGAAGAATAGACTATAAACGACTATTTAAGTCAATAATAAGCCCTAGAAGCCGCCAACTACAAAACGCACCAACCGCCGACGGCCGCCATTTTGGCGCGGTGTTTGTGACGCCAGGGAGCATGGGCGGAGCCGCCGCCGGCTAGCGAATCAGCCACTTTACCACATGCTGTCCATGTGTTGCTGCTGCGCCCGGTGAAAAAGCCGAAAAAAAGCTGAAATAGTTATAAGATTGCACGCGCATCTGAGCACAGAGAATCGTTTGCCGGAATGCAGACGTTCGCAGAACAAGCAGCTTGTTACGTTGGTGCTTGATCTTGTTGCCCCAGAAGACCTGCAACATGTTTGTGTGACTACAGGCGATACGCGTCAGCCATTCTCTGAAGGCGGCATCACACGTTCAATGGTACTCGAGTTCAGAACTGCGGCATATTCTCGGCCCATGTCGAAGCACCACCTATGTGTAACGCGTAATCTCTCTCTCTTTCTCTGTGTGTATGTGTGTGCTGTTAAGTGTTTATCAATGTATATATCACAATGATCACCCAGCACCCGGAGTAGCATGCCAAGCGAATAGCCAGGCTAACATAATCAGGACGTGCGGAGTCTGTTTGTTTGTTTGCCTTAAGGAGACTGTCACCACAAAACTACCAACGTCATGATCGGCCTTCATCTTCGGCTCGCTCACCGAACAAAACTGTTGTATCGGGGTTCGTGAGAGGGGGTCGCCAGAAAATATCAGATTCCCCCCGCCCTTAAAGCTCCGTCACTGTTAGAGGTCGTCTGACACAATGCAGCCAAAAAGGTAGCAGGCACGGCATATTTCTGCGTACTAAAAGCCGCTTTTCAGACACCCGAAACGCACACATATGCAAGTAAAAACCTCAATT
The DNA here is from genome assembly GCF_013339695.2 of Rhipicephalus sanguineus. Lineage (NCBI taxonomy): Eukaryota > Metazoa > Arthropoda > Arachnida > Ixodida > Ixodidae > Rhipicephalus > Rhipicephalus sanguineus. The sequence goes on along the minus strand of NC_051185.1, from coordinate 64,738,631 downwards.
TATTGCTTTTAGTTCTACGCGAAATTTGTCAAAAAAGATTGTTCCCGTAATCTTCACTGAACGGGGCGTTCGTTGCTGCCAAGTTTGGCCCTGCCAAAAGGGATCAGTTTCATGAAAACATAGGGTTCATTATCAGTTGAAAAGCATGCGCGCCCCGCATGAAGCATTGTCAGTCTTGCGGCCGCTAGGCAATAAAAATCCAATGCGTGCTTGTTACCAAAATAGGAAGTGATCTAAAACTGATATCTGCTGCAGTATGAATCTTTAACGTCGTTGGCTCAGTGAATTCAGTTTCTATTTCCACAAAAAGGTCGATTGCGCATTAAAACAATAAAAGATGCGCAATAAACGAAGCGGCGAAATTTCACATCAAAGTTCGCGATGCGGCGTAACCCACGTGACGGCATAGTGGTTACCCGGGCCTGTTGCAAGTAGGTAGTCTGTCGAGCAGATCAAGGAAGGCTTTCACCTTTCGAAGCTGTTCCATGCGCACCTCGTGCTTCCTTCACATGTCGTCGAAGCGGGCACACGTATCGAGGTTGCACTGCGCAGCTTTGTCAGCACACTGCACAAACCTGACACGCAAATTCCGCACGACATGGTTGCTCGCTGCCTCTTCCAACCGCGCCGCGGTCTCCGGCACTGCACCTTGTGGCACTTGTCTCCGATGGTACGCCGCAGTATGATTCACTTCTGACGACTGTGCCCTCGCTGTCATTCTCGGAAACGTTCATGATCCTGTCGCAAGTGAAGGTCCGGTTTTGGTTCGGTGCACGGTATCAAAGCTACGGTTGGCAGATCTGGGGAGCTATTCTCGGTGTGTCCACCTAGTGGACTGTACATTTCGGCCGCCTCTGATTGGCTGGAGTTCGGCAAGCAGCGTGCCCCCTATTCCGGTTCTTTTTCCTCAACGTCATTCCGACGTCACAAAGCTTTCACAACTCTCGACACAAATGAGAAGGACGGAGTGCGTTTCAACTCCAGGAACGGAGCCTCCGGAGATCCGCTTTTACACGCGCAAATCTCGGAGGCCGTGCATGAATGCACCTGCGAAGGTCGGTACACATTCCCTGCATCGTCCTCAAGCATCCGCGACACGTTCATATGTAAGGACAGACTTGTCAAGCTTGTTTCTGTTCTGTTACTGCAGTTCTGTAACAGAACAAGTTGCCTGGTTGGAAATGACACCAACGAAGCATCTCTGTCTCTCACGTCTCGGCTTGCGAGTGCGCCAGTGTTGCCTGACTCTCATGCCACTCCTGCTTTTGCAAAAATATTAGGATTTTTATAAAAAGGATTAACCCCCAAAACACAGATTATGATCGAAAATTGGTTATGAGGCTACCAAACATAGCGAGATGATTCCGAGCGACCGCAACTCGTCCCTCACAGAGGGACGAGTTGCGTTTTATACAATACACATTCCCGTAAAACATCTGCTCAGCTGAAGAAATGCGAGAGCTTCAGTGCCGGGGCCCCAAAGAAACTTGAGTTCCTTTGTATTCTCCGTGGGTGCACCTGGGAGTACAAAGGAACGAAACAGCGGTCCTACGCAAGCCGCTTTGGGCCCCGGCACTAAAACTCTCTACAAAGAGGCTTTGCGCGGTGCAGGGACTGCCATCATCTTTTGAACTTTGTCGTCGTTCGGGGACGCGCTGAATGAATGCCTTTTACAGCGAAAGCTGTTATGAGATCATTTCACCGGCCGTTTTTGGCGCCGTAGTTGTCCGCCGCCGCCGCCGGTGTCCGTAACCAGTATCGCTCGAAATACGAAAAAAATTCCAGGACGGAACGAGGTTCGAACCTGGGCCCTCTACGTGGGAGCCCAGTATTCAACCTCTGAGCCATGCCGGCGCTTGAAACTGCTTTGCAAAAAGGTCCTATACAGGCTTCATGTCGGGAAGGAACTACATTAGCATATGCAATATAGCGTCGTAGAAGAGTAAAATAAGCACCAAGCGTCGCGCAACGCGAATTCTGTAACCAGGCGTCACACAATGCGAATTGCGCAACGAGTAGGTTGTTGAATGCTTCCAACCCATTACAAAGGGCTCTGCCATAATTCTTCATCGTCATCAGGCACAGCATCAACAAAGGGCGCATAATGCCTTACATGCGTTTAGCAGGTACCAACGCTCTCCGTAGAATGACGAAAAATGGCACAGTGCCTGCTGCCCTACTTCTCAAAAATTACAGTGATAGCGTAGTGGGTTCCTCGCAAGTGCACTTGTATTGGTTGCCAAGGAAGCCCATAAGCGCATGGCGTTAAGCCAGGCGTTAAGAATAGACCCTTCGGCGAGTTGGTAATTCATGATGAATGAAAATAGCGCGAGAAAAACGTAGGGCGAGACGAAGAAGGCTACAGCACAAGCGCATGTGCTGTCGCCTTCTTCGCCTCGTCCTACGTTTTTTCGCGCTATATTTCCATTCATCAATCGTTAAGAGTACCACCCAATGCGTCCTTCGAGTGCCTATTCAGAATAGGTGCGGACGTATTCATTAAGAAGGCAGGCAATCTGTCCGATGACAGCTTTTAAATGCAGCTCTTGCTTTATTTCTACAAGAATCCGTAGTTATTAGAAAATTCTCCTTGCAATAATCTAGCGATGGTTATCAACCTTGTTTTAAAATTAAATTTGCTTTTTTTTATCGGCAACTGCGGGTACACGTTTCTATAGTTACCCAAGTTTTCAGCGAACGAGGCTGACCTTGAGCACCTTCACACAAACGCTCGCAATTTTTGAGGCTAGTATACAAATTTCTAAAGCGGCAAATTGCATATGCGCGCAAATCTTTCTCCCCCAAAAATAAGCCATTTAAGCATTTCTTTATGACTATTTGATCATCTGTCTTGTTAGCAGAAGCGCACCCTCAGAATTACTGTAAGTTTTTTTAGAGTTGTGGTGTTTTCTTTAAGCAGAGCGTTGATGATAAAATCTAATTTTGTGTTTAACGTCACTGAGAAAATGGATTTACCATGTGCCACAGAGTTAGCAGCCATCATATCTAACTGTGTAGGCGACTTTGGTCCCTCCACTATTGCCAAGCACTGGCGTTGCCGAAAGGGGGGGGGGGCAGGTTGGGGGGTTCAACACTCCTTCCGCCATCCCCCACCCGAAATATTTCAATTTTCTATGTGTATATTGTGAGCACAATATTCACAACATGCTTCCTTCATTCTCTTCACCTGTATGTAATCATCATCACTGTGAGCGTCATCTTCGTTCTGAGCGTTGGTCAGGCGGCTCTGGTGAATAAAAGGCGTCGAGACCACGACTGTGCTGCGGTCTTTCAAAGTGGTGGAGGCTGCTTTCGATCCCCAAGTCCTCTACGGCATCGAATTCCCCTGGAGCTTCGTTCGGGTCGCCGCTTGCTCCGCCTATCCGCTGTCATGGCCCAAGACACGCTGCCTGGTCCATCCGGCATCCCCGCCCAGCCACCCGCCCCAGCATATACCGTCACCGCCCGGCAGCGGGACCCACCTATCTTCTCCGGTCTCCCACGCGACGATGTCGAAGTATGGCTGAAGGAGTACGACATGACAAGTGTGTATAACAACTGGGACAATCCTCAAAAACTTCGCCACGTCGCATTCTATCTGTCCGACGTAGCGAAAACGTGGTTTTTTAACCACGAGGACATCTTTGCTGATTGGCCTACCTTCGCTCAGCAAATCCGGAGAATTTTTGGGACACCCAACATTCATTCTGAAGTCTCGAAGAGAAAGCTCGACGGCCGCGTACAACACCCAGGGGAGACGTACACTTCGTACATCGAAGACGTCCTTGCCCTTTGCCGCCGCGTGGACTCGGCTATGACGGAGGCTGATCGTGTTCGACACATCCTCAAAGGGATAGGCCACGTCGCGTTCAACGCTCTGGCCGTCAAAAACCCCAGCACCGTCGAGGATGTCATCACGACTTGCCAGCATCTTGACGAACTACAAGCCATCCGTTTGCACCGAGACGCCTGTGACAGCCGCCCTTCTTCGGATGCGGATTTGCGTACGCTGATTCGCACTCTGATTCGCGAAGAGCTTCAAGCGCAAGGACTGTCCTGTCCGCCCGCCCCTCAGCCTCACTCCTCGGCTACTAGCCTGCGCGACATCATCAAAGAGGAGCTGTCCTCAATGGCTTGCGCTATCACGCCTGACACTCCGACGCCACCAACTCCGCCCGCGACGTATGCGCAAATCGCGGCCATGCAACCTGCTTTGGTTCAGCGCGTGCATCCTGTGCCTGCTCAGACCAACTTAGCAGCATTTGCACCACGTTCACCTGTCCCACCTGCTCCTCCTGCTCCTGCATTTTACACCCCCTGGCGCTCATCTCGCCCAATATGTTATTATTGTGGCATTCGAGGCCACATCTCACGGTTTTGTCGCAAGCGCCAGCAGGACGAACGCCGCGGCTACGATGTTTACGAAAGGGATTCGACGTCCTCTCCTAACCAGTACGAGCGCCGCGCTCCAACACGTTCCTTCTCCCCGTCCTCTCCTCCCGACGCACCTCGAACCTACCGTCCAGGACGCCGCCGCTCCCCTTCTCCTCTGCGCCGCTCAACATCGCCTCTACAGCCGGTCACCCATGCCTCTGAATACCGCTCGGAAAACTAGGTGGTGCAGTTTTTGGAGGGAAAGCTGCATCGCTCGGACAAACACCAAAACCTCCAGAGGGCCCGGCCAATTTGTTATTAGTGTATGCTGAAGGGGTGCCTATTCAAGCATTGGTGGACACGGGAGCTGCTATTTCTGTTATTCATGCGGATTTGTGTCGTCGTCTACGTAAGGTTACTACACCTTATACTGGCACTTCCTTACGTAGCGCAAACGACTTTACGATACGGCCGTCAGCACAGTGCACCGTTCGTGTTTTATTGATGGGATCCGGCACCATATTCAATTCGCCGTATTGACTTCCTGTGCTTATATGCTAATTTTAGGATGGGACTTTCTTTCTGGTGCTTCCGCCTTCATCTCTTGTCGACAACGCCTCGTACACATGCGAGAGACTGATGATACCGACGAGGAATCTTGGTCACGCCACCGTTTACGAACCGTCCAAGATTCCGTGGTGCCACCTGGCCACGAACAAGTACTCACGGTTGCTTCAGATATCATTGACCACGGTGATGTTCTAGTCGCTCCATCAGCCCGTTGTCTCTCCAAGGGAATTGCAATAGCGTCGAGTCTTCTTCGCTTCACCAACGGCACCGCCTGTCTCGCTGTACTCAACGTCACGAATGAGCCGATTCTTCTTCCTAAAGGCTCTGTTGTCGTTTGCGGCGTGGACACGCAACCTCTCTCTGTGGTGGCTACGAATACTGATGCGGCGCAACCACGCTCACTTACAGATACTAGTCCTGATACAGCTCTCGCCAATGCAATCAGCACGGATCTAACTCCGCCGCAAGCAGATGAGCTACTAGCGCTGTTGTCGAAGCATAAATCTTCCTTCGACATACATTCCCCTACTCTAGGACAGACTTCGGTGACAGCTCATCGCATACACACTGATGGAACTTCAATTGTCCGCCGCCGACCATACCGTGTATCTACTAGCGAACGCGAGATCATCGACAAGCACGTTACCGATATGCTCAAGCAAAATATCATCCGCCCCTCCGCAAGCCCTTGGTCCTCACCTGTCGTTCTCGTGCGCAAGAAAGACGGCTCGGTGCGATTCTGCGTTGATTACCGTGCCTTGAACAAAATAACCAGAAAAGACGTATATCCCTTGCCTCGCATTGATGATGCCTTAGATTCGTTGCAAGGAGCGGAATATTTTTCAAGCCTTGACCTGCGCTCCGGTTACTGGCAAATTCCCATGCACGAGGATGATAAGGAGAAAACTGCCTTTGCCACACCTGACGGGCTTTACGAATTTAACGTCATGCCTTTTGGGCTCTGTAATGCGCCAGCAACCTTTGAACGAATGATGGACACTGTACTGCGGGGCCTTAAGTGGAAGACATGCTTATGTTACCTTGACGACGTGGTCATATTTTCTTCAACATTCGAACAACACTTGCAGCGCTTAGACGAAGTTCTGACGTGTTTCGCAGCTGCTGGTCTCCAGCTGAATACCAAAAAGTGCCACTTTGCAAGCAAAACCATTAAGGTACTAGGACATCTCGTCAGCAAAGACGGAATTCGGCCTGACCCCGACAAGATTGCCGCTGTTCTTCGCTTCCCCACGCCTCACCGTTCCAAAGAGCTCCGCAGCTTTCTTGGCCTCGCCTCTTACTTCCGGCGCTTCATACGCGACTTCGCCACCATTGCCGCGCCGCTTCACCAACTCCTTTCCTCGGGAACTTCATACGTATGGTCGGAGGAGTGCCAAATGGCTTTTGACACGTTGAAACGTGCCCTCACGTCTGAGCCAGTGCTTTGTCATTTCGATGACACCGCGCCCACTCTCCTCCATACTGATGCCAGCGGTCATGGTGTCGGCGCTGTTCTCTTGCAACGACACGAAAGTTCGGGAGAACGTGTGATCGCATACGCAAGTCGGACCCTGACATCTGCCGAGAAAAACTACACGATCACTGAGCAGGAGTGTCTCGCCGTTGTCTGGGCCATTCAGAAATTTAGACCTTATCTCTACGGCCGCCACTTTACCGTTGTGACAGACCACCACGCTCTGTGCTGGCTGTCGACGTTAAAGAATTTGTCTGGACGTCTCGGTCGCTGGATACTTCGTCTTCAAGAATATCAATTTGACGTCACGTACAAATCCGGCAAGAAACATAACGATGCAGATGCCCTCAGCCGTTGTCCATTACCTCCATCGTCAGCCATAACCGGCCTGTCGCCATCCGTGAGCGACCCCGTCAACGTGTCTTCGGCAGTTCTTTCACTCGCCGCTCTCAATGTGCTTCCTTCGTTCCGCAACGAGACGTTTGCGTCTCACCAACGCAGCGACGCTTACTGCCACTCCATTATGCAACGCCTTCACGGCTCTTCGCGTCCTCCTAACGCCCGCGCCCGTCGCCAGTTGCAGAACTTCAAGATTGAGAACTCAATCCTGTACCGCTATATCTTCCACCCCGAAGGACAGCGTTGGGTTCCCGTCGCTCCTCGCTCACTCAGAGCACAGATATTGACAGCATTTCACGACGACCCCAAGGCTGGTCATCTCGGCTTTCACAAGACCTATGAACGCATCCGCAGTCGCTTTGCTTGGCCTGGACTCTCCACCTGCGTAGCACGATACGTTGCTTCATGCTCGCTCTGCCAGCGCCGCAAACGACCCACTTCATCTCCCGCGGGACCCCTACAACCTCTTCCATGTCCTGACGCTCCATTCGAGGTCATTGGGATCGATCTCTACGGACCACTGCCAGTATCAGCAAGCGGTAAGCGATGGATTGTCACTGCAGTAGACCACTTGACAAGGTACGCCGAAACAGCTGCACTCCCTTCCGGATCAGCGGAGGACATTGCCACCTTCTTCTTGGAAGCTATATTTCTGCGACATGGCGCGCCGCGTGTGCTTTTGAGTGACCGCGGCAAGGCCTTTCTGTCGAAACTACTCGAGGACGTTCTCCACGCATGTAACACCATCCATAAGACGACTTCCAGCTACCATCCCCAGACTAATGGCCTCACAGAGCGCTTTCATCGAACTCTCTCCGATATGATCTCCATGTATATCAACGCCGACCACACAAACTGGGATACCATCTTGCCATTCGTGACCTTCGCGTACAATACCGCTACGCAGCGCACCACGGGCTACTCACCCTTCTTCCTTGTCTACGGCCGTCAACCGACATCTCCACTAGACGTCTCTTTTTTTGATGTCCCCGTGGGGTCGTCGGCGTCGTCGAGCGAGCACTTAATCTCTCGCCTTGCCGCTTCTCGCCACCGCGCCCGCCTCAATACCGAGGCGAGTCAACAGGATCGGAAGGCTCGCTACGATGACTTTCACCGCGTCGTTCACTTCAATCCCGGAGATGAAGTATTGCTGTCGACCCCTACGCGAGTTCCTGGCCTATGTGATAAGTTTCAGCCACGTTTTATCGGCCCCTATGCTATCGTCAAGCAAACTTCTCCCGTGAACTATCGGGTAACTCCCGTTGTCATGCCTTCCGACAGCCGTTGCCGCGGCACAGAGGTTGTCCACGTTTCCCGCTTAAAACCATTCCTACGACGTACACAACCGTCATAAACAGCGGCCAGGTTGGCCGCTTCCGCGCGAGGGGGAAATTAGTGTGAGCACAATATTCACAACATGCTTCCTTCATTCTCTTCACCTGTATGTAATCATCATCACTGTGAGCGTCATCTTCGTTCTGAGCGTTGGTCAGGCGGCTCTGGTGAATAAAAGGCGTCGAGACCACGACTGTGCTGCGGTCTTTCAATATGTACATGCACATATACAAACGCACGCACAACCATACATAAAGTATGGCTTAACGCCTCCCGCCCCACCCCCGAAAAAATTTCTGGCTACGCTACTGTTGCCATGGTACGACACATTTGTGCAACCTGTTCTCGTTACATCGGTACTTCGCCAAAAATGGTCGTTCGTGATAGAAGTTTTGTGTGAATAATAAATATCAGCTTTATAAAACTGTTATATGGGGTTCCTGCAGTGAAAATGCGGTGAATAAAATTTCTGACCATAGAGTAATGGCAGAAGTAATGTTCGTTATTTTTTCGGGGTAACTGTAACGATAACGCGTTACCTTTTTAAGAGGAAACGTAGGGCGGTAACGCGCTCCTTTTCTGTTAGCGTAACGAGTAACGTATTCAGTTACTTTTTTTGGTAACGCCTACAACACTGGCTCGAATGTTTACAAATATCAAGCATGCTGAACTTTTGCAAGGCTGCAGTTTCGAGACTAACAAAAACTTTCGAGAACTTTCGAAAGTAAACAAGAACACGTGACGTACAGATGTGCACAAATGACGGATGGTGCACAATAAATGCGGTGTACATGATAGATCTCGAATTCCACGCAGGGTGCCATCCACTTATATGACTTTTGTTGTGTCTATAATGCTAGACAAAGCTCCATGAATTGAACTACCCAGAGTGACAAGCTATCTTTTCTTGCCTTTTTCACGTTTAGGTTTCATCGGCCCTGCAACCTAAAGAAGTCAGGCTCCCTCAAGACGTGTTTTCCCGGCAGCAAGGCCGGGTACGAGGACTTCAGCGATTGCAGACGAAAAGGTCACATCCCCGTTTCACTTCATCGGTTCACGAGAACGGCGTTTTACAAAGCCCGCTTTTACGGAAGATTATATTCACGACTAATGGAGGCTGCAAATTTTCGTTGAACGCCGCAGTAATTTCACATGTTCTACAAACTTTCGCTTCTCTTGGTACCTGATTGGTGTTGACACGGCATAAAGTTTAAAACTTAAAGCAAACAACTTCACTGTGACGTCAACATGGCCGACGCAGGTACTAATGAGCTTGACACTAAGGATAGTGACGTCAAGGAGTTTTTCCAAAAAGGTCAAGAAGAGTACATAGCGGAGCGGAGTCCAGGTCGCTTCACGAACATGAAAGACGGAGCTGACCTCAAGTACAAAAAGATTTCAGAGAAGGACGCTACCGTTCTCCGGCGAATACTGAGCACAGGACCACCCGTCAAGACGCTTACTCTATGCGATATCACTCTGGGCGCGTTCAAGGCTGCTTTAGATGAACTTGACGTATGCCCTTCGCTGAAAAGAGTCTTCCTCCATATTGACTGCGAAGGCAAGGACTTGGGCACGAGTCTCTCGCTGCCGTTTAGAGGCCTGCACATTTTGGAGTTGAGCTGCGAAAACAACGGGGACCGATTCGCGAACGATGTTGCGAGCTACATCCGACAGAACAAGTCGTTGATGTCTATGGTAATCCGGGATTACTGCGGAGGTGACGAAGGTGCCGCAGCTCTCATCGAGGCCCTAAGGGTAAACGACACCCTCAAAAAGTTCGCATTAGCTGACTTGGAGTTATCTTCCGACGTATTAATCGGCTTCGCGAATATGCTCGCGTCCAACTCGACGCTGGAGATCGTCAAATTAAGGTACGTGTGTCCCGTGGAAAAGGAGAAAGTGTGGTCTCTGTTGACTATGAAAGTCCATGCCGGTGTCTTCAAGCGGCTTGACGTCGTGTGGCCCGAGGAGCTTCTACCGGAGCTCAACGGGCTCATCCACAGACAAGCATGCTGCCCCGTGTTGTGCGTCAGCGTCGCTTCCTTGGTCGTCGAGAGAGTTCTTTGGGAGTTCTCTGACGTCTTGGTCGGAGACATGACACTTCGTGACCTTACGGTTCACTCGAACAAGGCAATAGTCGATGCACTTGAGGAGACATTCCACGTAAACGCGGACAGCAACGCTTTCGAGGAGCGCAAAAGAACACTCAGGGAAATATGGAGGAACATGGGCGTAAACGATGGTAAAGAGAACCACCTCATCAGCATCCTCAATGCCTTGAAGAAGAACTGTTCCATCAAGAAGTTCACTATGTGGGTCGAGATGGTGACGCCCGAAATAGCGATGTCCCTCTCGAAGTTGCTTGCGGAGAACAACACCTTGAATGAGATTCACGTCAACAATTTCTGGGAAATCTCGCCCAATGAGCAAGAAACCATTCTGGGTGGCTTGAGGACTAACTACACCCTGACTCGCTTCGTTGTTAACTGGGACACCGATGAGCCCGGGGTAATGTGCAAGATCATTTGCCTTTTGAAGAGGAACATTCGCCTCCGAACCAAGGCTGCCAAATTCGTGATATCTGATGCTGAGGACCACGATGAGGAAGGCGCTGATGCTTTCAGAAAACTGCACACCACAAGTGATGGTCTCGTGGAGAAGGTTCAGAAGCTCACCGGGAAGAGAACAGAGGCGTCTCTACAAGAAATGTAGTCAGCTTAAGCTCGCTTAAGGGAGAGATCACGGAAATAAACATGCGCTTAACTCGGACTCGTTTTGAGAAAATACGACATATTTTTGTAGAGCCTATCCGACAAAATGGTGGTGGTTCTCTGCCCACACCCCTCCCCCTTAAAAAGTGATCAACAAGGAATGTACACCAATACATACATTACATTCGCCCACAACAAAGCAATAACGGTTTTCTGTGCTGGGATCCCAACTTGATCAATGTGTGGTCCGGCCCTCTTGATGAAAGTAGTGACACACGAAAATAAAGATGGCAACGTGAATGTCCTTTTTCTATGTGTGAGAGAGATTCTTTATCAGAAAAAACAGATATTTTTCCGGCGTGTGTTTGATCGCTGGCATGCTACTCTTCGTGGCTATGGAGAATGTGATCAAGAGGATGAAGAAAATATTTAAAAAGACGCCAGGCCTGCGCGGAAAGCGCAGCACAGTCAGAGCGAAAGCTGGAAGAGCGGAATTTCTAGAACCCGTCATAAACTCTCTTGTGGCTACTAATACAAGTACACTAGCAACGTACCCACTATGCCAGAAATCATAATTTTTGTGAAGTTGGGAAGCACCCACCACGACATTATTCGTCCTTCTGTGGAGAAGCGAGGTACCAAAGACATTATGTGCACTTTCTTGATGCGACGATTGATGACGATAAAGAATTATAGCTGAGGCCTTTGTAATGGGGTGGAAGCTTTAAACGGCCCACTCGTTACGTAATGCGCATTGTGTGACGCCCGGTCGTTATTTAACTGTCCCACCACGCTTCATAACATACGTTAACGTAAGAAAGAGAGAGGGAAATACCTTTATTGAGATTTTGAAGAAATTGATGATGGAGACATCATGGGCTTCCTTGGCAACCAATAGAAGTGCACTTGCGAGTAACCCCCTACGATATAAATCATAATTTTTGTGAAGTCGGGAAGCAGCCACTATGCAATTTTTCGTCATTCTGCGGATAACCATGGTACCCGCTAAACATCTATAAGGCATAATATGCACTTTGTTGACGCTGTTGCTTATGACGATTAAGAATTATGGCAGGGGCCTTTGTAATGGGTTTGAAGCATTCAACAACCCAAGCCCGTAGCCAGGAATTTTTTTCAGGGGGGGGTGGGGGGGGGGCACTTGCTGAAAGTCTTGACTATTTGAGAAAAACGCCTATTTCATTATTTATTTTCGGTAAAACACCATGTATCATAAAAATATCGGGGGGGGGGGGAGGCTGGCTACGGGCCTGCAACAACCGACTCGTTGCGCAAATCGCATTGTGTGACGCCAGGTTACAGAATTCGCGTTGTGTGCCGCCTGGTTGTTATTTTACTCTTCTACCACACTACATTATATATCGTAATGCGGTGCCTTCCCGACATGAAGCTTGTATAGGGTCTTTTTGCTTCACAGTTTCAAGCACCGGCATGGCTCTGAGGTAGGATGCTGGGCTCCCACCCAGAGGGCCCAGGTTGGAACCTCGTTCCATCCTGGAATTTTTTTCTAATTTAGCTTTTTTTCGAGCGATAGTGGTTACGGACACCGGCGGCGGCGGACAACTACGGCGCCAAAATCGGCCCTTGTTGTGATCTCATAACAGCTTTCGCTGTAAAAGGTAAATAATAATAACAAATACAAGATGCGCTAGTGAACCTGAGCGAGAGAACGAGAGAGAAAGGTAGCGGAAACACGGGGAGTTTAACCAGGGGCAATCTCCGGTTGGCTATCCTGTACTGGGCAAAGGAAAAGGGAGTACGAAAGAGTGAAAGCGAAGAGGAGAGTCTGTAACTACACTACAAAGCCATTACAATAGCGCTGTCTAAAAAGCAACACATGAACGTAGTCGTTCAGTCCTGTTCCTCTAAGAAACCGCACCAACGCCCTCATAGCGGCTCGCGTTCGCGTTCGGGTAGTGAACCTGATACTAATATTTACAACTATGAGTTTGAAATATGGGTGTTCTAAAAACACTGAATATTTGATGCGCGAACAGATGACGGAGTGTACTGAAAGAAGTGCTTATGCTTACAGCGGTGCTAAGCGCCCGTCCGAGACTGGAGTCATGTGCCCTGTAATACTCACTCCAGAGAGAGAGAGAGAATAAGAATAAAAGAAAGGCGGGGAGGTTAACCAGGGCTGAGCCCGGTAGGCTACCCTGCACTGGGGAAGGGGGGAGGGGGAAGGAAAGTTGGAGAGAGGAGGAGAGAAAAGTCATTCTTTCAGCCGACGTGAGAGTTTCGCGTTTGACATCACAAACGGCGAATCAGTCCGGTTGCTTGGTTGGTTGAAAAACTTTATTTGGGTCCTGCAAGGCGCACGTCAGCGCGCAGCGGGCGACTCCCACGTCCGGTATCCTTGAGAAAACGCAACAGCGCTTTCGTTGCCTTTCGGAACTGTGATGGGCAGCCCCATGGTCCCAATATTTTCGCGACAGTGAAAGCCCTTCCGTCCATTTGATTTAGTGCAGTGCTGAGGTGAAGCCTCTCGTTTGCGTATACGTCGGGCAGTAACACAGAAGGTGCTCAATAGTTTCCTCAACGTGTTGTGGGCCATCTTTATCTTAAGTGAGTAGGCGTTACTGTTACTATGTGCTGTGCGCATTACATGTAGTGGGATATATGTACGGTCGCCTTCTTTGATCATGTGTTTCGAGTGTTTCATTCAGAATAAGGGCTCGACTAACCTTGACCCCTTTCATTTCAGTGATATGTCCTATACATTTCAGTGATATGTTGTCAGATATAGAGGCATTGCGAACTGATCTTTGTAAGCACGCGGTAAAATCCTTTGTTTAGTTGAATGAGCAGACCACGATAATTTTTTTTAGTATATGTGTAGTTTGATCCCTGCTGTTTGAAACAACCTTTTTAAACGGCGCGCGATGCAACAATGGTTTTTCTAGGCACAGTCACGACGAAATGCGCAATGTATGTATGGTGATTCAATACCTATACACTCGGCCACCATTTCCGCAGCTGTGCATGAAAATATGAATGATCGCGTGCTACATTCAATGCCCATTAGTGGTATGAGAAAAGAAGGAAAATTAGTAGAATATTTGCACAACACGTATCCAGAACCCTTATCGCAATCCCAATTCATTCATGTTCTGTGAATTTTGAGCCTCTCGATCGCTTCTTCATCTTCCACTGCTATGTTTACACGGCACGAGCACCTCGCATCTGACAGACTTGATGACGTTTCAGTTACCACAGCAACGCTCACGAAGCGCGACCGTAAAACTTTACTCCACCCGTTTAGGAGTTCAGTTGCTCTTTGTTTGCGACAGTTTCTACGCAGAAAAAAAAATCCGGTAGATCCCACTCACCGTGGGAATCGATGTAATGCGAAGCAGCAAGCAAAGAGCTATACATCGCCGAGTTTTTTTTTTTTTTTTTGAGGCAAATGAAGGCATTCATGTCCAATCTAGTTCACGGTATAGCACACGTTTGTCATGCATTCATGCATGTAGAGCCTTTAATATAATTAAACGCATATTCTGGTATATGCAATGCATAATCAGTCGTTTATGTTCGTCAAGCACTGATGTTATGCCATAGCACCTTTGTTGTGTAGCCAGTTAACAAAACGGCCGGAAGCGCACCACAGACTGCAGTGTCATGTGAATCATGCCGTACATGACATGCGTGTCATGATTGTCATGTTACCACCTGCCATTTCTATACATTATACCGTCGCTTTACGCAATAACAATGTTCCTGTATGTCAAGCAAGCGAAACGGCCGTGAGCAGACCATGAGCGTGGAATGTAAATCATGCTGTACATGAAAGACATGTCATGATTGTCATCTTACCACCTGTAATTTGTGCTCGTCATACGATCGCGTCGGGCAATACCATTGTTGGTGAATGTCAAGCTACCAAAACGGCCGCGAGCAGCCCATGAGCGTGGCATGTAAATCATGCCCTACACCACATGCATGTCATGGTTGTCATATGTTACCACCTGTCATTTATGTCCGTCGTACAGTCACAGCATGCAATACCAATTTTGGTGTATATAAAGCTAGCGAAGCGACCGTGAGCAGCCCATGAGCTTGGCATCTAAATCATGCCCTACGCGGCATGAATGGCATGATTTTCACGTTACCACCTGTGATT
Organism: Rhipicephalus sanguineus; assembly: GCF_013339695.2. Taxonomy (NCBI): domain Eukaryota; kingdom Metazoa; phylum Arthropoda; class Arachnida; order Ixodida; family Ixodidae; genus Rhipicephalus; species Rhipicephalus sanguineus. The sequence continues at coordinate 64,723,621 of NC_051185.1, read as the reverse complement.
TATGTTCTTCATACAGTCACCTCATGGAAAACGATATTTGGTACATGTCAAGAAAGCGAAACGGCCGCAAGCGCACCATGAGTGGGGTATGTATGTCATAGCGTACACTAGAAAAAAAAAGGACTAAAAGGGGTAGGGAGGTTAGTCCTTATGGGGATCAACTGATTTGCCACAACCAATAGTCCTTTTGGGGATGAACTAGAAGGGAATAAACAGTTAGTCTTTGAAGGATTAACTGCAAGAGGACTAACGGTTGCTCCTGTAAGGAGTAACAGTTGATTTTCGGAAATGGTCCCTGAAGGACGAAATGTTACTCCTGTAAGGTCTAATAGTTGGTTTTTGGAAATGGTCCCTGAAGGAGCAAATGTTACTCTTTTAAGGAGTATTGGTTGATCCTCAGAAACGATCCTTGGGAGAGCAAATCGCGCTTCGCAATTGTAAAAGATGGTGGCGAAGTTTCTGCGCTCTTAGGAACGGTCATTTCACGGAAACATGCCACTTAAATAGTGCTTTAGAAGTGGTACCCAACTTATATGTATTAACTGCTATTAATGCATTCAGTGAGCGCTTGCAAGCAATAATGCTGATCATTCGAATTTACTTTGCCGAACTTGAGAGAAATTGTGTACACCGGCTTCAAGTCTTGCCCTAGCGAGAATATTTAGTTGCGTGCCCTGATCTTTCAATCCTTTCAAACACTTTGAATTCTTTGAACAAGGTAAAAACTTGGCGAGAAGTGGCAAATTAGGACACGGGAACACAAGCCACATGAATGACACCAAACACTCACACATGCACAGTGATTCAGCTTACCAACGGTTTTGATTTCTTGATTGTGTAATTTGCAGATAACCTACGGTGTTCCATCAAGTATTCAAGGAAGAAAGGAAACCACGATTCTATTAACATCAATCTTTATTTTTACGAAAACACCAAAAAGGAACGAATGTCATCATTTAGTTGGTGTAGGGTCTGTTCCCGAATAACTAGGGCGAGTCCTACCTGGAAGAAATACAAAAAAGAAAATTTTGTTACAAAATAAAGTAGCTAGAAGGGAACGGCTTAATCACGTAAGCTCCAATAATTGCGCAGTCGCATGCTCAAAAACATGCAACGCACAATGCTTTTTTAGTCTTCATATTATTTATAATACAATGTACCGAGGCAATGAAAATATTAAACTTACCTTCAAAATTAGCAGAGGGACGTTGTTTGGAGAGCCAGTAAATCCAGAAATTGATCACACCTCGATGTGACGCCGTCCATCTCTGAAGCTTCGCAGAAAGGAAGCTGCAATGGAGTCTTGCATGTAAGCTGAGGTGTCCATTTTTCCGCAGGAAAGTTACGATGCTGCGTCCAATAAACAGCCGGTACACAGAAACAAACGCGCATGCGCGTCCACAATTGCGGCACATGCAGCTAGGTATGTTCTTCACAGCTGCGTTCATAGTCTGCGTAAATAGCGGCACTCGCTGACCCCGAAACAAGAGCAAGATAGATAACAAGTGACGAACACGACCCGCACTCGACACTCCGGCGAGCGATACTGAAGAAAGAGTGCGGCGCGGAAGGATACTCAACATAAGCGCTGAAACGTCCGTCAGATTGACACGATTGTCACCGCCAGTGAAGTGAATATTGGGAAGCTTATTGGTGAACTAAGGTTCAAGTCCTCGTAATTTATGACACAATATTAACACCCTACAAATTAAATTTATATTTTCTCGCATTATTTTCTTCATCGCAGCAGTAAGCGGGCCGACGCGCCGATGCCTTCTTGTCATCTGCGCAGTGGACATTTGGAACATACGTTCGCCGAATTCCTCACCCCTCAGGTCATCGCCGCCTGCAGCCCGCACCGCGACGGAATAGAAAGGAGGGCTTTGGAACAATAGGGCGCACCTGGCCGAGAGCTAAGCTCATGACCTTTGAAAGAGGGATTCGTGGGTCTACGATCACCGCTTCGCGTTCAATGCTGAGCCTTGCTGCAAACAAAGGCCACAGAAAAAACGTCTTCCCTTCAACCTCTACCCGCGGGAGTAAATGCAACCGTTCGTCCCCCCATTAGTCTTTTCCAAGGAATGTCTACTCCTCCGAATTTGCACACGACATGCACTTCGCGACAGTTGGTCCTCTCGCGGACTAACGACACGATTTGAGGACTAAAGCTGACTTTACTGCCCCTTCAGCCGGTTTTTTTCTTAGTCATGTCATGCATGTCATGATTTTTATGTTACCACCTGTAATTTATGTTCACCATACAGAAATGCTTCGTCGTACCAATTTTTGTTATATATCCATACAATTAAACGGCCGCGAGCGCCCCGAGACCATATGTCATGTAAATCATGCTGTACATCACATGCGTGTCATTTTTTGCATGATAGGACTTGTCACTTATGTTTGTCATACAATCTTCTCACGCCATACCAATTTTGGGATATATCAAGTTAACGAAACGGCCGCAGGAGCCCCAAGATCGTGGCATGTAAATCATGCCGTTCATGAAATGCATGTTGTGATTTTGATGTTATGACCCATCGCTTATGTTCATCATACAGTCATGTTGTGCCATACCAATTTTGGTATCCGTCCCTTAATGAAGAGGTGAGAGAGGACGATGTCGTAGGTGGCTAGATAGATAGATAGAATAGATAGATAGATAGATAGATAGATAGATAGATAGATAGATAGATAGATCGATATAGATAATAGATAGATAGATAGATAGATAGATAGATAGATAGATAGATAGATAGATAGATAGATAGATAGATAGATAGAGTCGCAGAAGTTCGCTAAGAAATGCTTCGCATTTAAAAGCTTTATATTATTCAAGCGAAGCTTGTTACGAGTCACAGATTTTGGTACAGCGCACTGAAGGTGACGACGCCTTTTATCATGGAGCCACAGTCGGGCAATGAAAATGAGCCTGCTGTTTAGTCCCACTCGCTGAACACATCGGCCATGGACGTACGTGACGTATACCGTCAGTGTCAAAAGTTTAGAGACCACACAAGAAAAAGCTGAATATTGCCGCAGCTTCGGCAGGCAGCCTCGAATTTAGATTTACGGCCTGTTCTAAAACGCACTAACTACATCTACTGTGTTGTTCGAACGAATGCAAGTAGTCACAAATTGCCGAGGAATTCAGTTTTCCGTAGACCTAATAAAGTTGTTTAACTCAGTCACACCTATTGGTCTCTAAACCTTTGACGGCGCCTGTACGCCCACCTAAATTATAATGTGTTTAACCTGCGTGCCATTCTTAATCGAGGCTCTTGTAGATCGCAGATTTCAGTGGCGGCGTCGTACGCGAAAACGAGCGTACAGAAATGCGGACATCCAAGGTACGCCAGTCACACGCGTGTTTCTATGCGCCGTTTTGCAATGTTTGGTGCTCTCCCCACCGTGGCCGCTGTCGGCGATAAGCCGTTTCTGATATGGAAGCGTACATGATTTGGAATGCGTACAAGATCGCACCACAGTGGTGCGATCTTGTACGCATTCCAAATAAACACGGAGGCGTGGCATTACATCCAGCCGCACGCGAATGGCCCATTTGAACCGCGACAGACGTCACGGCTCTGCATTGACCAATCGCGTGCGGTCACGTGCGGCTGGATGTACTGCCACGCCTCCGTGTTTATTTTGTAACGCGTACAAGATCGCACTGATCTGATCGAGGGCACCTATGACTTCACGTTGCCACATTTCATTGTTGCCTCGATATGAACGCAAGACCGTCGTTGTTGCCTATACCAACTGAATTGTTGCGGTGGTAAGCACGTGGTTGGAGGTCAGGCATGGCGAAAGGAAAAAGTTAGGAGACAGCATTGCGCAATGAGAGAGAAAGGAGTAGCATGTCAGGCGCGCATACGCCAAGATTAGTTGGCCCCATTCTTCCGGCAGGAGAGGGGCTCCTAATTTCTTTTTTGTTACCACATCTTGTATACATTCTGCCACAGCCACTCGAGCGCTTGTGGCCCTCGGCGCTTCGACTGTGCCGCCCACAAAGTTTCGGGAATTAACAAATTCTTTTTTTTTTTTGCGAACCTGTTCGGTAATCTCAGAATTGTACAATTAACCGCGGCGTAGATAAATGACGCACCTTTCCAATAATTGCCTATGGAGTGATTACATGCTTGAACAGCATGGTATAATAACCGCACAACGCTAATTTGCGCTCCTAAGGCCCCTAAAGACTTATTTACAGATGGCTTTCGATGCTGCCATATCGAGCCGTTAACCTTACCGCTTTGCATCTTTAACAACAAAACGAGCAGGGCTACGGTGGACACATGAAAACCCTTGGTTTGGCGCATATTCGACGTTTCCTGATCTTATCGATTCAAGTGGTGATATACAAAAATAAGAAAATATTCGTTGAACAACCCAAGGCGGCGCAGCTCATATGTCTTACGTAAAATCGTCTATAAAACTAAGGCCTAGTAAATATGTTTTTCCCAAAGCTTTAAGAGTCATGTGTTAGCGCTCGCGATAGATAGAACGGTGAATGCTCGGACGAATGAGACGCTGGAGGACGGAAAGTGTATTCGTCATTGTTACACGTGCTTGAAAATCCTTCACATTAACTTGGGGCTAAACAGTAGAGGCCAGTGTTGGCGGTAACGCGTTACTTTATTCAGTAACTTAGTAACGTGCTCGTTACTATTGTATACCGCTATGCGTGCAGAAGTTCGTTCGCTCCTGCATCGATTGTCAGCGCCGCAAAACTTCAACGCACCAGTCACCAGCACGTCTACAACCTATACCTTGCCCTGACCGGCCGTTCGGGCGCGTTGGCATCGATTTGTATGGGCCACTCCCTCTGACTTCGGCTGGTAACCGCTGGGCCATCGTCGCTGTAGACCACCTTACGCGATACGCCGAAACTGCCGCCCTCCCAGCGGCAACAGCGCGCGATGTAGCGTCCTTCCTGCTGCACCGGTTCATGCTGCGCTCAGGAGCTGCGCACCTCAGGAGCTGCTCAGCGATCGAGGCCGTGTCTTCCTGTCGGAAGTCGTCGAAGCCATCCTCAAAGAGTTCAACGTTGTTCACCGCAAAACTACTGCTTACCGCCCGCAGATGAATGGGCTCACCGAACGCTTTAACCACACGCTCGGCGACATGCTCTCGGTGTACGTCGCCGCCGATCACACAAATTGGGATTCGATTCTGCAAAGGCAGAATCGAATCCCAATTGTGTGATCGGCGGCGTCACCTACGCCTACAATACCGCCCCTCAAAGCAAGACTGGTTTCTCACCATTTTTCTTATTGTACGGCAGGCACCCGTCGCACACAATCGACGCAATCCTTCCATACAATCCGGATCGATCTGAGTGTGCGCCTATTCCTGCCACAGCCAGACTTGCTCAGGACCTTTACTACGCAGGACCAAGAGCGGCAGAAGAGCATTCGCGGTCCCACCAACACTTCTACACCCACGTTCCTCCCTGGAGCGCTCGTATGGCTCTCGCTCCCTACCACTGCAACTGGCCTCTCTTCCAAACTACTGCCCAAATACGAAGGCCCCTACCGTGTCGTTGAACGCACATCCCCGGTCAACTACCTGATTGAACCCATTGAACCATCTTCGCACATGCGCCGTCGAGGGCGCGACATTGTCAACGTGGAGCGCCTCAAGCCCTACCATGACCCGCTCATAGTGACCAGCTGTTAGGTCGCCAGGCTGCTCCCTTTTCGTACCCGGGTAATTGTAGAGAAGCATTGGAACTCTGTAATGGGTCGTCCTCTCGAGCGCCTTCTACTGGGTCGCCCTCTTCGCCTCTTCTCGAAGAGCACGCCCCTCGTGCGAGTCTCCTAGTCTGTGCTCCGTCGTTGTGAATCGTCGCTGTCAATCCCACCGTCAATAAACGCCTTAACACTATTTAGAAACTGTAACGGATAACGTACTTACGTTAACATTTTTCGGTAACCGGAGGTGTCACGTTACTCGTTACTGTTTTTTTTTTAACACGAAAGTGTTTTATGCCGGGGTCCACCAAGACTTCAGTGACGTATTTCCGTCACGGAAATGACGTGGAAAAAATATACACAATCAGATGGCAAAGAAAAAAGGTACCGTCAACGGGTATCGAACCCACGACCGCTCGGTCCGCAACAACAGATGCCGGGCACGCTATCCACTGCGCCACGGTCACAGACTCTGGAGGCTTTACGAACGTGCCTTTTATATCTACCACTCTCCCGGTCGGCTGGGTGGTGTTGACCTCTGGGAGTGGTAAGGTAAAGTAATTCGTCATTGCTGTGGCCTACGTGACTAGCACCTGCAACGCGTTACGCGTCCGTCCCATTCGGCGCGTTTTCAATAGAAGTTGAATTTTGTCTGTGCCTTAACACACCGCGAGGTGGCGACCTTTGCCCAAGCGTCGTAAAAGCGTCGGCCTCGCTCAGCATCACGCTAATACAAACCAAAAAAAATTGGCCGCGTATCTGCGTGCTTCGCTGCAAATGTCGCCTAAAGACGATAGAAGAGGCGCTGCGTGAGATATGGACGCCATCTGGCAATACGTCGGGAACATGAGTGCTGTGTTGCGGACTGGTAGTCCCGGCGCAGCAGCAGGCGAAGACCGGCGGTGACCAGCACGACCGGCGGGGACGCCAGCCAGCCCGAACACGTGGTTTGGCGCGAAGCGCTGAAGCAGAAGAAACGTCTGCACTCAACGAGCACTCTCCACACACTCTTTTATTTACGCGTCGCCTGGCTAAAACAGGAATGCCAGAGCCGCACCCCATGGCATACAGTGCAATACAGAACCGAAACCGAAACACAACAATGAGCTCGTGCAGATGGCACGGAGGAAGTAAAGTTTAACGCGCAGCCGCATTTTCAGCGCAGCTTAAGAGACTAGGGTCTTCAGAATTACGTATGTATGCATTTTCTATTAAAGGAACACACCACCTAATACTTACCTAGTGATGTTGCGCCTCAGATATGCGTAATGTTTGCTTTTTGATAGACAATGTGCACAAGTATGAACCTAGTGAGCCGTTCAAGATGCCTGGCCCTTGGGCAAGTGGTTCAACTTTGGCCGAGTGGCTGAATCGAGTGACGTGCCGACAAACAGAAAGACAGACAGACAGAAAGACAGACCAAAATTTCTCCGTTTAAGTATCCCAAGAAAGACTATCGTCTTTAAAATAGCTCTGCGACGCTCGCCTGGCTGTAACAGCGCGTTCCATGCTCACGCGCTCGCCCCGAGAAAAATCGCGGCCGGGCTACCGGCGGCAGGACGCGCTTTGCGTTTCCCTCTAGTCCGGCCGTGGTGTTCAATCACATTTTAACATGCCGCGGGATAGCGACCAAGTTCTGCGTCCAATAGGCGACGCTCTTCTGGCTATCACACCTCGTTCTCTGACTGCGCTTTCACCGTTAACTACTACAGCTACCACAAGGGTTTGTTTAATTATTTAACATGGACGTTAGTCGTCGGGATGGAGATGTACCCCCAATCATCAAAGTGGGTGCATACACGCTAAACGGCGCCATTAGCTGCCAGACATCAATATACATTGTGCAAACTCTCTTATATCAATGTACAGTAAGCATTCAGTTATTTCTGTAAGGGCATGCTTTACTTTCGTGTTATTCCGATTCCTATGACGGAGGGATCAACCGTGTTTTTTCAATTATCCCGGAAGTTTTACACAAAATTCCTTCGTCTCATAGGCGCCACTATTGCAGAGCTCGCCCCGACGTTCTATTGTCGCAGCGGCGTACTCGTGCCGGCTCGCCAGGCGTTAAGAATAGGCTGCTGGGCAAGCTGGTAATTCATGATGAATGAAAATAACGCGAAAGAAAACGTAGGACGAGACGAAGAAGCAGATGCGCTTGTGCTGTGGCCTTCTTCGTCTCGTCCTATACATTTCATCGTGCTATTTTCACTCATCAGGCGTTAAGTGTACCGTCCAATGCGTCCCTCGAGTGCCTATTTAGTGTAGGTGCGGAGGTATTCATTAAGAAGAGAGGCAATCTGTCCGATGGCAGCTTTGAAATGCAGTTGTTGCTTTATTTCTTCAAGACGCTGTAGTTATTAGAAAATTCTTTTTGTAGTATTCTAGCGATGGTTATCAACTTTGTTTTCAAAATGAAATTTGCTTCATTCTATTGGCGACTGCGGATACACGTTTCGATAGTTACTCAATTTTTCAACGAACTAGGCTGACCTTCAAAACCTTCACATAAAGATAAACGCTCGCAATTTTTCAGGCAAGTATACATATTTTTAAAGGGCAAAACGCATATGTGAGCAAATCTTTTTTCTCCGCAACTAAGCCGTTTAAGAATTTCTTTGGCTATTTGATCATCTGTTTTGTCAGTAGAAGCGCACCTTCAGAATTACTGTAAATTTGTTGAGAGTTGCGGTGTTTTTTCAAGGAGAGCGTTGATGATAAAATATAATTTTGTGTTTAACGTCACACTGAGGAAATGGATTTACCATGTGCCACAGTGTTAGCAGCTATCACATGTAAATGCTGTACAGGCGACTTTACGTCACTCCACTATTGCCAAGCACTGGCGTAGCCAGGGGGAGGTTGGAGGTTCAACTTCCTCCCCGCTCCCCCGAAATCCTTCAATTTTCCATGTGTATATGCAGGCCCACATACAAACGCACACGCCCAACCATACATATAGTATATGGCTTACCGACCCCCGCCCCACCCCCTAAAAAAAATCCTGCCTACGCTATATAGTGTTGTCATGGTACGTATTTGTGCAACCTATTCTAGTTAAATCCGTACTTCGCGCAAAAACTGCAGTTTGTGACAGAAGTTTTCTGTGAATTATAAATATCTGCTTGGTAAAACTGTTATTTGGGGTTCCTACAGTGAAAATGCGGTGAATAAAATTTCTGACCATAGAATAACGGCAGACGTAACGTCCGTTGCTTGTCTAGGGTAACTGAAACGCTAACGCGATACCTTTTTAAGAGGTAACGTAGGGCGGTAACGCGTTCCTTTCTTGTTTGCGTAACGAGTAACGTATTTAGTGACTTTTCTCGGTAACGCCTACAACACTGCTCCTAGTAATATATCCTCCAAAGGAGGTCCTTTATCCATTAATAGATAAACAGACGTATACGTATCACTGAAAAATGATCGAGGGCATTTGGAAGGTAAAGTGACCGACATTACTAAGTGTGTAAAAGAACGCTTTCCTGAAAAAAATACATAAACGAAATCACCAATACAGTCAAGGTACGTCGACACTATGTTCTAGCACTACACAAAATACAGTATCTAATAAAGTTACGACCCCATTGGCTGAGATATATTCACAGTACGCTCCTATACTTTCATGCGTCCTATTTGCAGTAGGGACACATCAATAATACTTCAATACACACAACAAAATATTGAGACAGGACAATAATGTGATCTAATTAAAAATCGAAATAAGCCTTGTTTTGAAACGCCGAAATCAGACAGTCATACGAGCTAAAACTGCCCGTATGTCTTCTAGCGTCGCCTCTGTTGTTTTTTTGTGTTATGAACTTCAACATCTCTACAAAGCCAGCGCTTGAGTGCACTTTCTTCAGAGCATACGAGCCCACCTGGTCACTGACGTCACCACCAGAAATCACAAAGTCCACAGCCTTTTCGAGGATCCTAAAGTTCCTGTTCAAAAGTGATTCAATGTCGCGTGTTGTGTCGTTTTCATCGAACTTCGCGCAAACCGTGAGTTCAGTCAGGGTGTAGTTAGCCCACAAGGCCTGTACGATGGTTTCCCTTGTTGTGGGCGAAGATATCCGTTTCCTCGCACAAATGAATGTCCCTCAGCGCCTTGCTCACGGCGAGCAACTCTGCAAGGGATGTCGCTACTTCGGGCGTCACTGTTTCGAAGTGCGTATTGAAGTGCGTAAGTGCGTAATGAAGTGATTCTGAAGTGCGTAATGGAGCAGTTCTCTTTCAGGGTATTGAGTACAGCTATAAGTTGGTACTCACTACCACGCTGCACCGACGTGCTATAGATTTCCCGCAGAGTCCTGGTACTCTTCACTGCGGAAGCTATTCCTTTCGCGAGAGCGTCGAATACGTCGCAATCGAAGTATAGTCGACGAAAGGAAGTGTCTTATTTTCGGCCACGGCCTCAAAAAACTCCCGAAGAACTCCTTCGTCGATCGAGGAAGTGACCCGCAGGGACAACGTGGGGGAGCATGCTTCTCTGCGGATGAGTGCGGTGAGCACCGATAGAAGCTCGTCGGGCCACACGACCTGAAGCCTCTGGGGAAGACG